>NW_028261385.1:139874325-139939325 GCF_051295495.1 Thamnophis sirtalis | reverse complement strand
AGAGCACATTGCAGTATTCCAGCCTGGAGGTCACAAGGGCCCGAGTGACTGTTGTGAGTGCCTCCCGATTCAGGTAGGATCGCAACTGGCGCACCAGGCGAACCTGGGCGAATGCCCCCCTAGCCACAGCCGTCAGGTGGTGGTCAAACGATAGCTGTGGATCTAGGAGGACTCCCAAGTTGCGAACCCTCTCTGAGGGGTATAGAATTTGACCCCCCAGCCTGAGTGATGGAATATTGGTGGAATCTTTGGGAGGGAAACACAACAGCCACTCGGTCTTTTCTGGGTTGAGCACAAGCTTGTTAACCCTCATCCAGTCCCTAACGGCCTCAAGGCCTCGGTTCATCACGTCTGCCGCTTCATTGAGTTGGCACGGGGCGGACAGATACAACTGGGTATCGTCCGTATATTGATGGTATCTGATCCCGTGCCTACGGATGATCTCTCCCAGCGGTTTCATGTAGATGTTGAATAGTAGGGGGGATAAGACCGAGCCCTGAGGCACCCCATATGTTAGGGGCCTAGGGGACGATCTCTACCCCCCCACTAACACCGACTGCGACCTGTCCGAGAGGTAGGAAGAGAACCACCGCAACATGGTGCCTCCCACTCCCACCTCCCGCAGTCGTCGCAGAAGGATACCATGGTCGATGGTATCGAAAGCCGCTGAGAGGTCAAGGAGAACCAGGATGGAGGAAAATCCTCCATCTCTGGCTCTCCAGAGATCATCGGTCAATGCGACCAAAGCAGTTTCTGTGCTGTAACCGGGTCTGAAGCCTGACTGGAAGGGGTCGAGATAGTTTGCTTCCTCCAAGGACCGCTGGAGCTGAAAGGCCACCACCTTCTCAACAACCTTCCCAAGGAAGGGAAGGTTGGAGACTGGGCGATAGTTATTAAGAGCAGCTGGATCCAAAGATGGCTTCTTTAGGAGGGGTCTCACCACCGCCGCTTTCAATGCGGCGGGGAAGTTCCCCTCCCGAAGAGAGGCGGTCACAACCGCCTGGATCCAGCCTCGTGTCACCTCACTGCTGTTAGTAACCAGCCATGAGGGACACGGGTCCAGTACGCAGGTGGAGGCACTTACAGCCCTCATGGCCTTGTCCACATCCCCGGGGGTAACATCCTGAAACTCAACCCAGAGATGTTCCATCTGATCCTCTTGTGCCTCGGCTGGAACTGCAGGGATGGAGTCCAAGTCCGACTGAAACCGAGCAATTAGATATAGATATATATATAGATATATAGATATATAGATATATAGATATATAGATATATAGATATATAGATATATAGATATATAGATATATAGATATATAGATATATATAGATATAGATAGATAGATAGATAGATAGATAGATAGATAGATAGATAGATAGATAGATAGATAGATAGATAGATAGATAGATAATCAGATTCATTTCTTCTTCAAACATTTTATTCTGAGAAACTGGTATATTTAAAAAAGGCCATAGAAAGGATCTAATTTAATATTTACATTGATATTTCTAGCACATAAAGGGATTTTCATTGAACGAACATCCATATACAAACAAGTTGATTACACCTACTGCATTTCCATTCATTACTAAGTAATTAAACTTTATTGCTGCATCAACAGGAGTTTATGTTCGCACACATTTTTATTACACTACTGGAAGTGAATAAATTAGTCTCTGTATGTAAACATAAAAGTATATCTAATGTACAAATGGGTTTCCCTTTTGTTCAGAAATTGTTCTCTTGTGGCAAACTGGGCCTCTTCCATTCTAACTGGGGTGCAAAATTTTGTCCAAGTACAAGTAAGGGCATTGTGATTAACTCCCAACTGCAATTCACGATAGTAGGAGCATTAAGAATGGATATTGTCTTCTATCCTTGTCACCCTGGTAGGAATTCTACTAAATGTGTTTACTAAGCAACAAAATTAAACATTTGACTCCACAGAGTAACCTTCACCATTGTTCAACAGCAAGAAGTATGTAGATAGAGCATAGCTTTGTGCATGTATAGAGATTTCTGTGCATGTAATGAGATAGAAGATTACTTGCATTACGAAAAGTAAAGCGTTCAGTGCCTCTTTCTTAGAAAGAGACTGGAGTAAAAAGATAAAAAAGAGGAAATGAGAAAAGAGGCAGGAAAAAGGAAAAGAAATGAAATATAATAAAAAAAATATTGTAAATAATTATTTTATTTATTTATTTTATTTAAAACATAGCCTAGCTACCCATCTTACATCAACTCTGGGTGGCTTCCAAAAAGCAATGTCAATTACATACCAAATGCAGAATTGGGATGTTCTGTACTTCTAAAAAGAAACAATTTAATCCCCATTATCTTGTCATATAAAAAGCTGCTTCTCTGAGCAGGTATTAATGCAACTAGAATCTAGTTAGTTAGGAGTAGAAGACCAAATGTAATACCTCCAAGAAATGGCATCATTAGGGGGGGGGGGAAACTCAGAGAAGAGAAAGTAGCCTCCATATAAGAAATCTATGGTTATTAGAGTCATGGGAACAAAAAATTAAACTATATAGCAATAGCAGTTAGACTTATATACCGCTTCATAGGGCTTTCAGCCCTCTCTAAGCGGTTTACAGAGTCAGCATATTGCCCCCAACAACAATCCGGGTCCTCATTTTACCCACCTCGGAAGGATGGAAGGCTGAGTCAACCCTGAGCCGGTGAGATTTGAACAGCCGAACTGCAGAACTACAGTCAGCTGAAGTAGCCTGCAGTGCTGCATTTAACCACTGCGCCACCTCGGCTTGTATATCATCATCATCCTCTTTTAACGAATCCCTAATCCTTCGCGGGGTGAAGTCTGGGCAACTGAATAGAGCTAGTGGAGTGTTTACTTCCTGTCACCAATGCGGAGTTTTGCTCATTTTCATTGCGCCAGAGAGAAAAATATCTGCCTCTACCTAGGATCGAACTCACAGCTTCCTGATTGTGAGGTGAGAGCTCCCCCTCTAGGCCACAGCACCACTCTAAAAAATTAAACTATATGTATCCCCCAATAAACTCCGAAGAAAGCATGCCAGCTCTGATTAAGAAACCTAATTTTATCATAGCATACTTAAAGCTTTGAAGTGTTCTTCATCTCTTCAGGACTGCGAGTTCTCGCAAGAAAGAGACGAAACAACTGCAGAAAGCTCATTGTATGCAAAAATATGGGAAAATAATGCAATATCTACAGTGGAAGATTGGGTTATAAAGTTGACTGAACTTGCAGAAATGGAGAAGTTTGATCATGGGAGGGGGGGAAATGACATTAAAAAAATTGAAACTTTATCTGAACTTTTTGTTGAAAAAATAAAAGACTGAATTAATATTTGGGGATTAAAAGGGGCTAATGAGGATAGGGAAAAGAATTGATTGATAATTCTAATTATAAGATGAGCAAATGTTTCTTACTTTTTCTCGTTTTTGTTTGCTTCTTTTGAATACTTTTATTGTATCAAAAAATCTAACAGAAATATATATTTTTTAAAAAGAGAGAGAAACGATGCAACTGGCATTTTGCTTTCAAAGGAGAATGCAGAAAGATTGCAGAGTTGGTCCTACTGAACTTAAAAGAAAAAGACTGAATCACCAATGCAAATATCAAATTAAATTAACATATACTTACTTGCATGGGGGCCCTTCGCACCAATCTTCTTCCCTGTGTTTTTTCTCACTCCAAGGAACAATCTCAAGTGCATTTTCATTGTAGCTGTGGCAAATATAGAAACAAAATAGACTTCAAACTTACACAACGGCCGTGAAAAAAGTGTCTGATGTTTGTTTTTCACACATACAATTGTTGCCACATCCCCATGGTCACATGATCAAAATTCAAGCGCTTGGCAACGGACACATATTTATGATAGTTACGTGCTAGGATCACGTGATTCACCTTTTGCGACCTTCTGACAACCAAAATCAATGGGGAAGTCAAATTCACTTAAGAACCATGTTACTAACTTAACAACTGCAGTGATTCGCTTAACAATTGTGGCAAGAAAGGTCATAAAATGGGGCAAACCTCACTTAACAACTGTCTCACTTAGCAACAGAAATTTTGGGCTCAATTGTGGTTGTTGAGAACTACCTACAGTACAGGGGTGGGTTTCTCGCCCCGTTCCAACCGGTTCGGCGGCGTCCTTGTGCACGCGCGAGGTGCACGCATGCGTACTAGCGTCTGTGCGATGCTCCAGCTGCTCCTGGAGGATTTTGCAGGCGCTGTATGCGTCCTGCGCATGTGTGGAAGCGCAGAACTCGTCAAAACCAGGTAAGGAGCGCGGGCGGGCAGGTGGGCCCTTCGCCGTTCCCGGAAGTTACTTACTTCCGGGTTCGCCGACCAACCGGTTCGCAGGGACCGCAGCAAACTGGTTGAACCCCACCCCTGCTACAGTATATGCAATGTGTTAAAAATCTAATGTAATGAAATGCACAGTTCAACTTTTGGAGTACATGACCATCATGGTTGATCAGCAGCAATGCTCTCCATTGCATTACTCCTTCCAATAGTCATCGTTTTTCACTAATCAAAAGTATAGTATAGTGATGCATGATGGCACAAAGCATACAATGCACCTTTGCCTGTTCATTAATGAGATCTAAGCTGACAGTGATTGACCAGAAAATTAAATCTTGCAATCTTGTAATTACAATGAACAGCTAAATAAAAATGTAAGCAGTGTGCAGTTCTTATGAGAAAGGCAAATTCTCTCTTTGAAATAATAAGAAAGGGGATTGAAAATAAAACTGTCAATAGAATTACGTCCTTGTGCAAATCTATGGTTAGCATACTGTCTACAATTCTTGCGACCACAACTTAAGAATATTAAGGAAATTTGTGCTTCAAAGTTTTTAACTTGAAAACGTCTGATCTGTTTAACTGGCAAATGCCAGTTTGCTGTTTTTCTGGCAAAGTTTTTCACAAGTGGTTTGTCTTGTCTCCTTCCTAGGGCTGACAAAAAGTGGCTGGCTTAAGGTCATCCAGCTGGCTTTATGTCTCAGGTGGGACTAGAATTCCCATCTCCTAGTTTCTAGCCTTAATCACACTATGGCAGCTGGAAAACTTTTTTTAATTACAAAAATAAATAAATATGAAACCACCATCATCATCACCACCACCCAAAAGTGGAAGTGGGGGGGGGGGAGAAGAGGAAAGACTACAGTATGGGGAGACATAGTAGAAATATATTAGCAATAGCAATAGCATTTAGACTTATATACCGCTTCATAGGGCTTTCAGCCCTCTCTAAGCGGTTTACAGAGTCAGCATATCGCCCCCCACAGTCTGAGTCCTCATTTCACCCACCTCGGAAGGATGGAAGGCTGAGTCAACCTTAAGCCGGTGAGATTAGAACTGCTGAACTGCAGATAACAGTCAGCTGAAGTGGCCTGCAGTACTGCACCCTAACCACTGCGCCACCTCGGCAATCATGCATGGCACAGATAACATGGAGAGACCTTTTTTTCTTAGTCCTCTCTGGCAATGTTAGAACTTTACATAATCTATTGAAATCAAATACAGGGACCTTCAGGGCAGATAGACAGGAAGTAATACTGTTAACCACGTTTAAACCACGTCTTACTACCAGAAGTCTTGCCATTGGCAGTTAGTTAGAAAGATCTGAGAGCAATTTATTACCTTCTCAATTACAAGCAGCCTGCCTTAAATCCTGTTTGTATGGAACAATTATACAATGGAGCTACCGCTGTGAGCTTGCCAAAGATAACCAGTTGACCACTATGCTATACTGATGCTAGACTAGATGGGGAAGGCTAAATCCTTACATTCTTATTCCACTATTTGAGGCACTCCCTTAATACGTTCTACTACTTAGATGTATTTATCCAAGCCTTGGCAAGTCTAGGTTTCCAACAGAAGGCTTTGCCCATTTTGCAAATTCCCTGTCCTTAAGTCAAATATAGATCACATTCAAGACCAGTCAATGGGAAAACTCTTAAGTCTTTATGAACATACATATTTTGTCTTTTTAAAAAATATCCTTCCTAACCTGAGAGCCATTGTTTGTCCACCTCTGTATTGATCACAAAATCTAAACTGTAGAACTTGTTTTCAATTTAGTGTTTATGACAGAAATAGATGAATTGTGACGGGGGCAGTCCAGAGGTGGGTTCCTGCCAGTTCGCACCAATTCGGTAGAACTGGTTCGTCAAATCTATTGAACCAGTTAGAAGAGGTTTCACCAGTGGACCCGGAAAGCAGGCCACACCTACAGAAGAGGTTCCAAAAATTTTTGAAACCCACTACTGACACACACACACACACACACACACACACACACACACACACACACACACAGACACACAGACAGACAGACAGACAGACAGACTCACACAGAGAAAGAGAAAGAGAAAGAAAGGAAGAAATAAATAAAAAAAGAAAAAAGAAAGAAAAAGTGAGAGAGATGAAAGAAAAAAAGGAAAAAGGGACAGAGAGACAAAAGGAAGGAAAGAGAGAGAGAGAGAGAGAGGGAGAGAGAGAGAGAGAGAGAGAAAACACATGGCCGGCAAGCCACTCCCACCAGGTCACATGGCCGGCAAGCCGCTCCCACAAAGGAGGCCACACCCACAGAGTAGGTTCGAATTTTTTTTGAAACCCACCACTGGGGCAGTCTCTGAATGCGCAGGTTAGTTTTCCTTAAGCACTGCATTATTATTAGAATTCTCCTTTGGGATTAAAGGTCAAAAGTACAATTAAATCAGGCGCACAAGAGGGACTGAATAGCATGCAAGGGTGGGGCAAAAAACTCAATTTGAATTAAGTAAAAGAAAACGAAATTAACTCAGAATGATTATTTCCCATACAATTAATAAACTCCACCTGCTGCTGGATTAAAAATTATTATTCGGCAGCCAGGCTTTGGTTGAGAAAGAAAGTGGCCCCAGGGTCTAAAGATGTGCACCCTTGCATTGAACGGATATTTGCACTTAATCCGCAAAGATTTTAATATGCCAAAGGAAGCAGTAGGGATGGCGTATTAAAATAATTAAAACAAAACTGGCATCAAGGGAGAATTTAACCTTTTCCTCGCTTAAGGGAAGCTGAGAATTTTCTTTGCTTTGGGAACAGCCTCTGGGTATTAAATTTTCCCCACTAAACTTTCCTTAATTAATTTGCTTTTTAAAAGAACAGTACATTAGCTTAGTGTCAAGCAACATCTTGACACTAAAGGAAAGAAAGAAAAAGAAAAAGGTTTTAGAGGTTAGCGAGCACATTTTCTTGAGAACTATTCTTTGGCATTATCTCATGCATCATCTTCTCCATGTTTGAGTTCTTAAGATTCCTACACAAAGACTTTCTCAGCATTTCTGTCCAATACACAGGACCAGTGGTGGGTTTCAAAAATTGTTCGAACCTACTCTGTGGGTGTGGCCTCCTTTGTGGGAGTGGCTTGCCACCCATGTGACCTGATGGGAGTGGCTTGCCGCCCATGTGACCGGATATGAAGGTGCCGACGACACTTGTCCGAACCACCTTAAATTACCTCACACACAGCACTGGCATGCATAAGAATATGATGTAAACTTGTTTTTTAAAAGGCATCTTTGGTTTGCGTTAAAACAACTTCAACACACGCAATGTTCTGATTGCACCACAAACGCAGTAGTCATCCTTTCCTTTCACAGAGGCACTGAGTTTTATAAATAGGAGCATGATAGTGTAGAATAATCATATCCAAGGACCAGTGGTGGGTTTCAAAAAACGTTGGAACCTCTTCTGTAGTTGTGGCCTGCTTTCCGGGTCCACTGGTGGAACCTCTTCTAACCAGTTCGGTAGATTTGACGAACCGGTTCTACCGAATAGGTGCGAACTGGTAGGAACCCACCTCTGCACAGGACCCAGATAGTTGGGGGCAATATGCTGACTTTGTAAAACTACTTAGCGAGGGCTGTAAAAGCACCATGAAGTGACATATAAGTCTAAGTGCTATTGCTATTACTTAGCACCATTCGTAACAATCAAATACCCAATAACTATTGAATGTTATACTTATGACAGTACAATAAAGAACTATTGGATGTGGGATTTAAATTCCACACCCTAAGGGAGAAGCTATTGCAGAATGATAATCTGTTCCGAATAAGTTATAGCTAAGCTTTTAAGTCAAGGTCTTGCTACAGCCACTACTCAATGTAACGCAGACCTCAAAAAATGAAGAAGCAGTTACTTGGACTCCTGCTTCGGTGATTTAGTGATATTTAATGGCATTTGATCTATTTGATACTTATGTCCAATCCCTTTATATGGCCATTAGTGTTATCAAATAATATAACAACTTGAGGAAGGTATGTCTACTTTATGTTGACTTCATTTCTGGAACTGATCCATCCCAATGTAACATACAACACATATCAATGTTGTATATTAATGTTAATCCTAACCAGGCACTTCTATAGTTTTAATCTATATTTTAATCTGTACTTATTTTGGCTTTATCTGGAAGTGTCTGGTTATAAAAGATAGAGGATAATTGTACTGTTAACATGAATTCACTAAAAGAACAAGGTTAAGTACCTTATGAATATTATTACAGAACAGATGAAGCTTAAAAAACCATTTTGGAATTTAGAAATTTAAATTGGTGAGTCTCCTTTTACTCTTAATAAATAAACATTAATATATAAAGCCCTAGGAATCACACAGCAGTAACACAAAGCTTACAATATGCAACAACAAATAAATCTGTGTTTCACTATGGCATTAAATGTCAATGAACAGCTTTTCCAAATGTTTCTTTTAACACTGTGGCAAATATCAAAAAGCTAGGCATGGCATTGGATATACATGCAAACAGGTAATCCTTTAGATTCTTTCAGTAGTCTATCATCAGGGAAGCTAGAAGCATCATCTTGTGGCTGGATACCATACCAGAAACATTTCCTCATCAAACATGTAACACAAGAATAGTTATGTTTTTCAATGTCTTTAATTAAACATTATTTTTAAAAGAACCAAGGATGTCATTGTTATAAACAATAGGGCTTCTGCTGTTACGTATATCTTGGACCCAGCTTCTCTCCCTCCCTCCCTCTTTCTTTTCATCACTTTTTTTTTGGAATTGTATGTTTATAAACATGCATTGCCATTTTAATTTTAGCACTTTAGCACTGTGCTTTGGATACTCTTCCAATATACATTTAATGTTTGAGATGATAGCAATACATAGGATTCTCATTTGATTCTATTAAGAGTATTGAATGCATTTGTAACAAGCGGTTAATATCTGCTTATATCACATTTGCTTTGTAGGATACTCCTTTGAATTATCTTAAGCTGCTAACATTTTGCATGAAGAAATAAGAAAAAAGGAAACCTGTATTTGAATCTACATAAGAGATGCTTCGGCATTTAAGCAAATGCTTAGGGCAGGAAAAAAAAGCCTTTTCTGTAATAAAATTCTCCAGAGTTCACCTATTAACCAAGGCAAGAGACCATCAAGCCAAAATAAACCCACATTATTGACCATTACATTCATAAACCAACAGATGTCAGGCTCTTCGCTCTCTGTAAGTAAGTGAAGTCTTTTAAAATGAACCATTTATAATATGTTTTCTCCTCCCTGTAAAGAGATAATTTTATAGCCTCTCCTAGAGGGTTTCAAGCTTCAAATAGCCAAGGAATTCATATCAGCACTCTGCCAGTAAAGAGAAAATTATGCTGCCTAAAATTAAGCGCAGTATTCCAAAATGCTATCTAGGGAGCATTTCAAAGAGTAGATTAAATGCACCTCAGGCATTTGAATGCTAGGAAAAGTCTCCAAGACACTGGAACATCTTTCATCGTGACTATTTATTTATTGTTTCCATTAGACATTTTGTAAGGGTTTTTTTTTTAATGACATCATTAAAGAACTCCTTGGTAGTAAATACTGAATGCTTACAATTGGTTCCTATAAACTAGATGTATTGTCACACCAATGGCAAGAACTTGCAAACATTTCTGAGCCTTCAACATAGAACAGAAAGCAACCTATTATAACAAGCTTTTGGACGTTTATGAATAAAATAGTCTTATACGTATTTTACATTCAACATATAAAATCAAAGACATGCAGGTACATATTCATACTATGTAAAAATTGTATAGATAATGCATTAGAGCAGTGATGGGCAACCTTTTTGGCGTGGTGTGTCAAAAATCGGCAAAAAATCGAGCATAACTCGCGTTGTGTGTCACTTCGACAAAAACATAATTTTGTGCAATTTATAGTTTAAACTACAAAAATGTATAATTGAAATATATAATTGTATTTAATAAACCAAAAACAAATTATTTAACATACCTGCTTAGTAACTTCTTTGTTCATCAGTCAATTTCGTATGTTGCCCTTGATATTATTGAACTTGTTTGGGGTGCCGTGAACCAGGGCTGTGGAGTCGGCTGCTTCCAGCTCCACGTCCTCATCAACATGCTGCTCCAGCCCGCCCCAAGAGAACTCAGATATTCTCTTAATAATTGCATCTTTATTCTGCATATCGTGAAATAGAACTGGCGCACATCTTAGGAGAGTTTCTTTAATAAATTCACCCTCATTAAGCGCTTTTGCATGCTGAGCTATGGAGTGAGCAATGCTCAAACTTGCAGAGTTTAAATTTGTAGAGCCTTTCATAAATTTAAGGATGGAGTTAGATTGGCTCTTATAAAGGTGTAGCTTTACTGCGGTCGTAACCGACAGTCCCAGGAGTAGACTCTCTGTGCCGGCCTGACTGGAGAGAGGCGCGCACTGTTCCCGCGCTCCTCTCCTGCGGGTCCTCCCTCACCGCGCTGATGACGTGTGTGCGCACGGCACGCACGCCTTACCAGCAGCCCCTGCACTCAGAAAGGGGTGGCGGCGATACAGTAAGTGAGTGTGGGCGGGGGAGATCACACGTCCCCCCCCCCGTTCCTCCAGCACAGATTCTTTCATCCTCGGCGGCCGTGCAGGAGCCGAGGATGAATTGCATGAAATCCTGTGCGTGTCACCCCAAATGGCTACGCGTGTCAGCACTGACACGCGTGGCATAGGTTCGCCATCACTGCATTAGAGGGAAAGAAAATAGCTTATAGATGTGATGGCCTGGATCCAAAAACCTGTACAGAAAAACTTTTGATAACTGCTTTGATAACACCGATAAATGTTTAGCTGTGTTCTACTGTGGGAGATATAATAAATGAAATATAAAATAGATTGGTCTGTTAAAATGTGTTTGCTACAAAGTCTTGAAAGAGATCACACAAATTTATATTTCACTAAAGTTGGTTATCACTCACGACTCATGAAACTTAATTAGTTAATTAAAAGATAAAGACTCCCTCGAGCCAAAGTTGAATCTATATGAACAAGCCCACAGTTATCCTGGCACAATACAGAAGGGATTTCTCACTGTCTTTTTCTAGGATGACTTTTTAATGTCTTAGATTAAAGGTTGTCAAACTCGCTGTCAATTTCGTGGCTTGCGGGTCAGATGCATCACACGCTGGCCACACCCACGTCCAGTTTAGAAAAGGGGGGGAAAGTCCCAATACGTCATGTGATACCGCCATGATGACGAGAGTTTGTCACCCTAGAATTTATCTTAGAGGTTAGCCAACTGCCCTGGGATTTGTTAACACAGTCTTCTATCAAACTATTAAACAAGCCAATCCTGTGTTAGATTTCTTTTGAAAATAAAGTTACTTTTAAATTATGTATTCAATTTATTTATGTTAATAACTGAACTGCACTTAAAGCTCAGTCCTAATGCTTTTTACTTACACATAAACCAGGGGTGGGTTTCTCGCCCCGTTCCAACCGGTTCGGTTGGAACGGGGCTGGCAGCGTCCTCGTGCACGCGCGCGGTGCACACATGCGTACTAGCGTCTGCGCGACGCTCCAGCTGCTCCTGAATGATCGCACAGGCACTGTATGCATCCTGCGCATGCATGGAAGCGCAGAACTCGTCAAAACCGGGTAAGGACCGCAGGCGGGCGGGGGCGCTCTTCGCCGTTCCCGGAAGTTACTTACTTCCGGGTTCGGCGACCAACTGGTTCGCAGGGACCGCCGCGAACCGGTTGAAACCCACCCCTGACATAAACCCAATAACTTTTAATTAGATTTATTTTCATGTATGCTTTTCTGTTGTGGCTCGGTAGGAGCCTTTGGAGCTGCTATCAGACTCTGACACAGAAACCTCCTGTGAGTGGTTTCAGGATGCTCACAGGAGAGGATAACAAGCAGCTGTGGCTTGTTAAGGATCTCCTCCTGCGGATAAAAGACTGATGGTGCCACGCCCTAGTGGCAGAAGTCAACGTTCGCTCCTTCCGTTCTATTCCGTTCCGTTCCTGTTCTAGTCAAGGTTCCCTGTTCGTGTTCATGGTTCAAAGAAACCAACTTGGAGAAGTGGTTTGCTGTAAGAGTTTGTTTTTGCATTTGCTGTTTAACTTTTTGCCAGAGAATTTATCTATGTTTATTTTGGGCTTGCAGCCAGCAAAAGCCGGGACTGATAAAAACATTCCTTTACAAGCTGTGTGTGGCTGTCGTTTCTGAACGAACAAAGTGGGGGTCAGAACACTTTTCCATGCATATTGTTTTTTTGAGGGAGATGGGCAGTTTAGAAATGTGAAATACAAATAAAATAAATTATGTTTGATTAAGATTCCTGCAAAATATAATAAATGGAAAAAAATATCACAAAAATATGCCCCAGTAGATTAGTGGAGAAGTTGACTTAATTTTGAGATAATTTCCTTTTCTTTTCTTCAAACTTTATTGGCTAGTTTCTACAACAGAAATTTAAAAAACATTCTTTCATGTCTACATTTTTCTTTGAAACCACCCTAAAATATAATAAACTGAATTTGATTATCACCCCTTCTTCAGAAAATATGTTTTTCTGGTTGTACAACAATTTTTTCCCCCTTAGTTTTCCTTGCCACTTCCCCTTTTGCTTGGGAAAAATCTTCATAGAAGACTTGGATGCCTCAAAAAAGATATATGGGGTTGGGGGAGAGGAGAGGAATAATCTAGTTTTGCACACTGTTTGCTGGCAAGCCCAATTTAAGGGAACATAATTCATTGTTCTAGATCAGTGTTTCTCAACCTTGGCCACTTGAAGATGTCTGGACTTCAACTCCCAGAATTCTGGGAGTTGAAGTCCAGACATCTTCAAGTGGCCAAGGTTGAGAAACACTGTTCTACATATTTTGGAATGGTTGATAGTATATGTCATTTCATTTCTTGAAATGAAATAACCCAGACATTTTAAACAATTTCACCAGAAATATATTCTTCTACATTAGTCTATTTGTCCTCATAGGGAGGCTTCTGAGGAAATCTTGAGCCTCTGTTGCTCTCGTTACAGGAAATATTGAATGACATTTATTTAGCTCATCCTGAAGCAATATTCTGCAGTAAATCAGAACCTTATTTGTTGTTTCTTCTGACTGATTAGGATTCCCATGTTTCCTCCTAGGCTGCTCAAATTTGTGGTTCTACTTATTTTTTTTCCTACTGTTTTCTTTTTTCTTCAATCATGACCAATTATCAGATATCGCCTGGACAAGTCCTTGAAGTTTTCTTGGCAAGGTTTTTCAGCAGGTGTTTGCTAATCTTAATCTATCATCTCTCTTATTTTCTATGTTTATTTTCCCCCTTGATTTATGCTTACTTTTGATTATATCTATTGATTTAGGTATGTGTGTCTCCGTATTTATTTGATAGACATATTTGATGTATCTTGTGTCTTCCGGCAATAAGGCCATAATAAAGATATAGATATACTTGAAAGGTTCAGCTACTGCTTGTTTCAATAATTCCTGCTGTGCAAATCTTCACAAGGGGCCCCTTTGCAACTGTGCTCTTAGGGAACAATTTACAAAAAAAAGCAAACAAATTATTTAAGAAGAAAGACTCATAATAAGACTGAGACACTGAATGCTTTAGAGCATTTCAAGTAAAAGAAGCAAGCGAAGGCATTCTTATTATTAAAAGAAAAAATGTAGTTAAAGGATTATAAAGGGCATTTTATCAACTCTATAGAAAGGCTTTCTCATCATAAGCTACAACAAACATTTCATTTGGCCAGGCATGTAGAAACACTGTAACGAATAGATTTGAAAATCAAAAAATAAGGAAGGCATGGCTTCTAATATTCATTTCTATTGCAGCTGATTGCAGATTTTTCGAATCTGTTAATACCACTGACTTGCACAGAACCTGACAATTATCAATGGTAGGAAGCATTCCAATTATAAGTGGATTTTATGGGCATTTCAAATAGCAATAGCACTTAGACTTATACATCGCTTCATAGTGCTTTACATCCAGGGGTGGGTTTCAACCGGTTCGCGGCGGTCCCTGCGAACCTGTTGGTCGCCGAACACGGAAGTAAGTAACTTCCTGGAACGGCGAAGGGCGCGCCCGCCCGCCCGCGGTCCTTACCCGGTTTTGACGAGTTCTGCGCTTCCACGCATGCGCAGGACGCATACAGCGCCTGCGCGATCGTCCAGGAGCAGCTGGAGCGTCACGCAGATGCTAGTACGTATGCGTGCACCGCGCGCGTGCACGAGGACGCCGCCGGCCCCGTTCCAACCGAACCGGTTGGAACGGGGCGAGAAACCCACCCCTGTTTACATCCCTCTCTAAGCAGTTTACAAATCTCAGCATATTACCCTGAATAATCTGGACCCTCATTTTACCAACCTCAGAAGGCTGGAAGTGACTTCCGGTTTGCTCGTAGGGCCGTTTTTAGTCCTCCGGAGCCTTCAGGGACCTTCAGGAGGCTTCCCTGAAGGCTTTGGAGGGCTAAAAACGACCCTACTTCCGGTTTGCTCGTAGGGTCATTTTTAGTTCTCTGGAGCCTTCAGGGAAGCCTCCTGAAGGCCCCTGAAGGCTCCGAAGGGATTAAACCGGCCCTCCGAGCAAATCGGAAGTCCGTTCCCGAACTTCCGGTTTGCCCATAGGGGCGTTTTTCTGCACTCCGGAGGTTTCAGGGAAGTTCCTGAATCTCCGGAGGACCTCCTGGGGGGACGGGGGAGACTGTTTTCGCCCTCCCCAGGCTCCTATAAAGCCTCTGGAGGGCGAAAAATGGCTTTAAAAAAGGCTGAACTCAGCTAGCCAGCGCACGCATGCGCGCTGGCCACCTGACAGGGCAACGCCTCGCGTGCCCTGACAAATGGCTCCGCATGGCACCTGTGGCACGTGTGCCTTAGGTACGCCATCCTGGGAATATGGCGTAATTAATAGTTCCAAGTTGTCAGAAACCTGCTATCTCACATCAAGTAATTGAATCAATGCATTGTAAAGGCTCAGCAAGATTGAAATAAACAACCTCACAACTACTCTGCAAATAATCTGGTCTCTTTTTCAATAAGTTCAGTACAGGGACCTGATACTGAAAGTGAAAGAAACACAGGTTAATAGCATGCCAGTCCAACTGAAAACAGACATCAGCTCTCTCAAATACCCAGGATGCCAATTGGATATCAATTGCCTTTCTTCTCCCTTCATTTCATAATTAGCTGAATTAATTTAATAAGACACTGTATTACGGGAGCTGTTATCAGGATGAGTCAAACATCAAAAGATATAACTTAGGAAAAACATTTGAAAGAAATTCAGTGCAGACCATGGAGCATATTTATGAACCGTAGCTTTAAAGATATAGTTCTGTTTCACCACCTTTCATGGCAGCCATAAATGGCTTTTCAAAAAAAAAAAAAAATTACAGCTGATGAGGGAGTCATTTACCTGAGATTCCTCTGTATAAACTAATATCTTGGCTATAACGCTGCAATATTATTTTTAATGCATTGAAAACAGAAACAAAAAATTACAAGGGTTGAGCTATATGCAGTTCTATTGCTGACAAAGGGGGAGATTTTCTAGAGGTGTTCTCTTAAACTCCTCACAATGCATGTTTTTTTTAAATTACAAAGAATGTCCCTCCAGGCTGAGTATCTAAACACTGTACACTGTTTTATCAGTTTTTTAAACCCTGCCACAGCTTTTAACAAGAGACTATAGCAAGAGCAAGAGCAGTTAGACTTATATACTGCTTCATAGGGCTTTCAGCCCTCTCTAAGCGGTTTACAGAGTCAGCATATTGCCCCCCACAGTCTGGGTCCTCATTTCACCCACCTCGGAAGGATGGAAGGCTGAGTCAACCTTGAGCCGGTGAGATTAGAACCGCTGAACTGCAGATAACAGTCAGCTGAAGTGGCCTGTAGTACTGCACCCTAACCACTGCGCCACCTCGACTAGATTTGAAAGGAGGGGAAATCACTGTTTTTGACCTATAATATCATTAAAAATGCTGCCTTAAGACTAAATAATTGAAAACTAGGACTAAAAGCTAACAGGGATAGAAGAAAATACAATGACAAAAAGCTGACAGTGTGAGATAGATTAACATGTCATCTGTAGATATTAAGAAGCAAAGACATTTTACTCCGAAATATTAATGTCCCATCCTGTCAGACCATTCCCCCTCTGTTTTCTCACTCTCACATTTATGAATACTGATTTGGGTTTTGAACAAAAACCAAGCGGCAGAAGGGTTTTTCATCCATCACACTCTTATATTAGAAAATTAACCACACTATGTTATCTCTTATGCTTTTCTAAAGATTTTCCAAATTTCTAAAGGAGGCTTATTAGAAAACTGTACAAAGAATTATCTTTGAATAGGGATTAATTTTAGGTTTAGGGTTTACAGCGTGCTTCTGTCTCCGCGCTGTTGTCGCCCTGTTGATGACGTCAGCGACGCGGTTTAGTCGGGCGCGGTTTTGTCGGTGAACCGTCTGCCGAGAATATAAACCCTCCCATTCCCCATCACCCAGTAGGAACTGAAGAAGCTTCTTGGATGAGAAATGAACTGTCTTCAAAGAAAAACGAGAAGGTCCAGTTGCCTCTTGAAAAAGCACCTTTGGGCTGTTGCATCATCACTTAATACTTCCAGATAAGGATGAAATAAATACCAGATTGGTCAGCCTTAAGATAATGTTCTACAGCAATCTATTCTTCAACAACAGCATAAGAGCAAAAATGTAGTCAGTGATATAGTATATGTTCTAAAGAAAAAGACACCAAGTTCTTTCCCCAGATAATACTGGGAAAGACCACTAGGTGAAAGTATTATAAAGGTTAGAATTATAAAGGATAGTGAAGTGGATGAATCAGTAATCCAACATGGGACAAAGCAGCTTCTCATGGTTTGATTACTGAATCAGGCATGCACTTAGATAAAAACAGACTTCAAACAGCTGGAGATAATTCATCCGCTCTTCAACAAAGAATATGTGTGAAAATGACAAGTAATCCCAAACTGCAAACAGACACTTTATTTTAATAAAGAATGAGAATGTTGCTAATGATCAATGACTATTAAAGTGGGAAGAGGAAAAATACACTTCTGAAAAAAGGACATCCTTAAGTGTTCTGACCCCCCTTCTCCGTCCAGGAACGAAAGCCGAAACCAACGTAAATGAGAATGTTTCTTTTAATCAGTCCAGACTCTCGTTGGCTGCAAGCCACATAAACAAAGAGATAAGCACTCTGGCAGCAAGTCCTACAAACCTTGGCAGCAATGCAAACAAACTCTGGCAGCAATCCATCCTGCCAAGTTTGTTTCTTGTAGTCCTTAACGTTGACTTCTGCAGAAGGGCGTGGCATAAGCAGTCTCTTTTATAATCAGGAGAGGATCTTAATGAGCATCAGCTGAGCGTAATCACCTCCTGTAATTACACAGTTGTTCTTGATGCCGAGTAGCCCTTCGACGGCGTGCATCCCAGAACAACTCACAGGTGTTTTCTGGATCACTCACTCTTGCCTCCTCCCCACTGATCCAAGGCTCAGGCACCACCTGGTGGCCAACCAGTCTCGGAGTCGGAACCCTGTCCTGGGTCCTCCACCTCCTCCAGGGCCGACTCATAAGACCCCTCGCTGTTGGAGTCTGGCGGCAGCTCCAACGCCTCCTGCCAGGCCACAACACTTAAGATATACATCTTGTACCTAAATTAGACACTAATCAATTCTAAAAAAAAAAAAAAGTAACAAACTGAGCAGAGTTTTGCTAGAAATGTGTGTTAGGAAGCTCTCCTAAGCAGCACATGCCGTTTATATTTTAAACTAAGTTATTACTCAGAAATTCTGCCCATTTTATTAAACTGAAATCCCTGAGTTTCAAACGTGAAATGTATAATTTTCCATTGATGTGTAGAGAGCAAAAGTATACACTCACCAAGCTTCAGGCAGCAAAAAAGAATATTCATGTGGGGAGGTAGTTTCAGGAAAATTGGAGAGAATTGGCAGCCAATACGGAAGCAGATCTGATCCATGATAGGTAAATAAAATCTCCAAGCCTCTTACATTACTTTCCTAGACATAAAAGTTCTGCTTTAATATTCAGGAAAAATTATACATTCTACTTAAAAAAAACTGAACACGAAATTAATGGGAAGTTAAGTAATTTTCTTTTTTTGAAAAATGTAAAGTCAAACTTTAGAAGTATTTATTGATAGGAAGATTTTTTTTTAATTACTTGTAAATTGGGGGCAACGCAGAGGTGAGTTCCTACCAGTTCGCACCTATTCAGTAGAACTGGTTCGTCAAATCTACCGAACCGGTTAGAAGAGGTTCCACCAGTGGACCCGGAAAGCAGGCCACACCTACAGAAGAGGTTCCAACGTTTTTTGAAACCCACCACTGGTCCTTGGATATGATTATTCTACACTATCATGCTCCTATTTATAAAACTCAGTGTTTCTGTGAAAGGAAAGGATGACTACTGCGTTTTTGGTGCAATCAGAACATTGCGTGTGTTGAAGTTGTTTTAACGCAAACCAAAGATGCCTTTTAAAAAACAAGTTTACATCCTATTCTTATGCATGCCAGTGCTGTGTGTGAGGTAATTGAAGGTGGTTCTGACAAGTGTCGTCGGAATCTTCATATCCGGTCACATGGGCGGCAAGCCACTCCCACCATCCGGTCACATGGGTGGCAAGCCACTCCCACGAAGGAGGCCACACCCACACAGTAGGTTTGAACCATTTTTGAAACCCACCACTGGGGCAACAGTGCTGTTCCACATTTTCTGAGAATAAAAGATACTGAGAAATTTTCTGAGAAACAAAGAAACAATGACATGAAGGTGAATGACTGCAGAAAATACTACTGAAACGCAAGAGTGATCTTGAAGATTAATTGGTGCTTGGGCATGGCTGCTTGCCCTGTAAATATTTACCCTTTTTGTTACAGTTAAATAATTATTCTATAATTTCTCTATAGTTAAATAATTCTTTTTCACAGTGAAGCTTCTTCTGACCCAATTTCCATTCTATTCTTTTTCTTGCTTTTCTCCCCTCCCCTCCTCCTGGGGGAAAAAACAGGGGGGGGGAGGTTATTCATGTGTTTCTATGTGTGAAAGTGACATATATGAGAGAAAACATGGGTAAGTACTAAGATGAAACTCAATTATTTTTACTAATTTTACTTACGCTATTTACAATCAATTAATTTGAATTGGTAGCACTAAATTCATTTAGTATTTTTTAAGATCAGATTCTGCCTTTTTTGTCACTCCTGGTGGATATAAGTATGTATACACAAATGCACATTAACATACAGTACAGTGGTGGGTTTCAAAAATTGTTGGAACCTACTCTGTGGGTGTGGCCTCCTTTGTGGGAGTGGCTTGCCACCCATGTGACCGAATGGGAGTGGCTTGCCACCCATGTGACCGGATATGAAATTATGAATTAGTACTTAGGTCGGTCCAAGTAGCTATTCAGAAACTCTGGCATTGAAGCATGCAAGTCTTAAAGCTGTCAAGTTACAAGATCCTTGCCAGTGAGGGGTTTCAAAAAAAATTGGAACCTCTTCTGTAAGTGTGGCCTGCTTTCCAAGTCCACTGGTGGAACCTCTTCTAACCGGTTCGGTAGATTAAACGAACCGGTTCTACCGAATAGGTGCGAACTGGTAGGAACCCACCTCCGATACAGTATGTGTGTGTCACATGCACAAATTTACTTAGAAATTTTTTCGGATAGGTTTCAAATAGAGTTAACAATACTAGCAGAAAAGATGGGTACTGCAAGATTTCCTTGTCTGTATTCTTGGGGAGGTGGGGGTAAGTCTATCTGTCCTTGATGAGAGATGTCTTCCTTTCAGGTAATTATCATACTGTATGTTATCCATTAATGATGATCAATATGCCAAGAATAATCTCTCAGTATTCTTTTCAACAGCAAGTAGCATATCAGCCGAGGTGGCGCAATGGTTAAATGCAGCACTGCAGGCTACTTCAGCTGACTGCAGTTCTGCAGTTCAGCTGTTCAAATCTCACTGGCTCAGGGTTGACTCAGCCTTCCATCCTTCCAAGGTGGGTAAAATGAGGACCCGGATTGTTGTTGGGGGCAATATGCTGACTCTGTAAACCGCTTAGAGAGGGCTGAAAGCCCTATGAAGCAGTATATAAGTCTAACTGCTATTGCTATCATTCATATTTAGATAGAAAAGACAGTGTTTCTCCCCAGAAGGGAAAGTCTATTATCACTTAAAAGAGGCCTCACTTATTATTTCTCAACAGGAAGTGTCTGATGGACACCGTTTTTTCCATAGTATGTAATAAAGTTATGGGGAGAAAAGAACAAAAGGACCCTCTTTATCCCCTGTCAGATAAAAGATCACACAAGCAGGAAACCACATTAATTATTGGGTATGCCAAATAGAAATCATATTTCAATCAAGATTCCACAAGTACAACCATACTTTTGCTTGTGAATAAGCTGCTAGCACTCAACATGATTTACTTCCACACAGACCTCAGAGCCGTTGTGCTGCATTTTACACTGGCATCATTAAAAACCAATTTTAAAAAACTTCTAATATACAGGAAAAGTTTTGTAGAAATTAAGAGAGGATATACCCGAGCGTATGTTCTGGCAGAAAGCACAATATTTTGATTGCGGAACTTCTTGAAAAATTCTGCATCGTAATTTTGCTCGGCAGCATGTGGCCCTCCAAGGATTTCCTAAAGAAAAAGAAATATTTAAGGAAAGTATTAGTTCTTAGTTCACGTGTGATTTAAATTAAGTGTTTTTTTTTCCTGTAAATGTGTTTTTATTTTTCCATTTTCATTTCGTACAGTCACATATATACTGTGCATAACCAGGGCCATATATAACATTAAACAATAAACACAGCCATTCCTCTTGTCAACAATACCCCCCAAAATACAAACCCAATGTACCACTTCGACCCTCCATATACCCTTTTTTTCGCCCCCCTCCAACTTTCCTTCTTCCCTCCAACATTCCCCTCTACCCTACTTCCCCTCCCCCTCTATCACTCCTCTCTCCCAGTACACTCCCTCCCTTCCTTCTCACCCTCCCTCCCGTCCTCTCTCCCAACCTCTCTACCCCTCTTTCTTCTAACCCTCTATTCCTCCCTTCGGTGTATTTCTACTATCTATTAATATATTCAGCTTGTCCTATTTTTACAGTGAAATTAAAGAGCAACAGTATACAAGTGCAATCGCGTTACTATAAAATCTAACACATACTATATATCCCCCTTCCCCCCTCCCCCTTAACACCCCATAAATTAAGTCTTGATGCTCATTATTTCTGACGTTGAAAATCTAAATAACAGGTTGAAAATATAAAGCAAGGTAAGATGAAAAATCCCAAAACTTGAGGTGCAAGTCAACCAATACAACCCGGTTTAAATGTGGTGTACCTCATATGTTGCCAGCCGATCCAAATAGGTTAGTAGTTTCAGCCTACAGCGACACAATTCTTTCTGTTCCAGAGTTAATCTGTGTTTTAATAAATGGTGGAGAGAGTTTTATATCTTTTCAAAGAATGGTAAGAAAAAAAATCCAATTAAAATCATTCATATCAAGATCCAATTTTAAGCAAATTGGATATTTAAATTTAATATACCTTTTAAAAAGTAATTTCAATCTAGCTTTAAGGATGATTAGCTGTATTATTTGATCACCTGGATGTCCCAAACATCTGGAATCCAACTAAATGTCTTATATTAGATAGTGATGACCCTGATCCAGATTGCCATTCATAATGTAGAATTTGCATCTAAATATTTTTTTCTTTTGAAGAAATTTATTCTGCACTGCAGGATTTAGAATTATATATACACTCAGATCTCATCAGCTAAGAGCCGAGCTGGCGCAGTGGTTAGAGTGCAGTACTGCAGGCCACTTCAGCTGACTGCTATCTGCAGTTCAGCGGTTCAAATCTCATCGGCTCAGGGTTGACTCAGCCTTCCATCCTTCCAAGGTGGGTAAAATGAGGACCCGGATTGTTGGGGGCAATATGCTGACTCTGTAAACTGCTTAGAGAGGGCTGAAAGCCCTATGAAGCGGTATATAACTCTAACTGCTATTGCTATTGCTATATTCTAGAGCAGGGGTGTCAAACCCACATTGTCACGGCAGAGTCACGTGACATATCACTTCGCTAAACCAGGCATGGGCGTGGCCAGCCGTGACTCTGACGGCCCTGCTCTAGAGGAACCATTCACATGCTAGATAGGAACTCAGGGAGTTGAAGTCTAATACAACTTGAGAACCTCAGGTAGAGAAAAGCTGTTTTAAAGCCATCAATTTTGTATTAGACAACCAAAAACTATTAGCATTTGATTGGTATACCTGTTTCCACATTTTCAACCTCAACAGGAAATTCAAAAAATTGGACTATTCAAAGATTACTGTTTAGTCAAATACTTATATATTAATCCAATTGGAAATGGAATGTATTCGACTCTTCATAAACGTGTATGTGAATGTTACAAACAGAAAGAAGGGACTGAACTTGACAAATTCATTTACTTTGAGAAGTCCACTGATTCTAGCAGTTCTTGACGCTTTGTGGCTTCCTGCTCCTTTCTATACTCTGCTTCTTCCTCTGGTGTTAAAAATTCTTCATAAAGTAGTTCATCAATGTCTATGTCGCCCGGCATGATAAATCTGGAGAGTATAACAATAATGAAATAATAAAAAAAAAACCTGATTATTTAATCAATAGCCAACTTTTTTGTTCAATTAACAGTTTTTGAACTTTTAGATTGCAATATTTTTTTAAAAAAATAAATCCATGAGGTTTTTGCCCTTTTCAGCTGATAAAATGTTTTTATTGTTTATTTAGTAAATGAAATTTCTTAAATATTTCAATATAATTGGTTTGCATTGATACAATAAAGTATCAATGAAAACCTTATTAAAAAGTGTGTGTGTGTGTGTGTGTGTGTGTGTGTGTATACATATACATACATACATACATACATACATATATACATACATACATACATACATACATACATATATATATATATATATATATAAAACACAATTGCCTAATATGTAATACACCACAGGTTCGATTCCCAGTAAGGGTATGGCTAGCTGATGAGAGCTAAATAGCTTGAAATAGATCTATACTAGTCTCCCTTTATTTATTTATCAGCACAAATGCAAAACACACACACACACACAAACACACACACAAAATAGGTATGTGTATCAGGGATAGGTTTCTGCCAGTGCAGGCACAGTTGCCTGTAAATGTGCAGAACATTAAAAATGTAAAAAAAACATGCTGCGGCGACCAAGGAACCGATTCGGGGGCGTGGCGAGCCTGCTGTCCCTACATATTCAGCGACCCAGTCGTAATTTCCACTACTGGTTCACCTGAACCAGTGCGAACCAGTAGCAACCCACCTCTAGTGGATATATATAACTTACTAAGACTACAATTTTAAAATGTCCAGATATACCTAGATGCAAAATCACATTTAAAAGAAATGCTTACAAAACTGCAGACAGCAATATGGTTCTCTGAAATATGGTTATCTATCTATCTATCTATCTATCTATCTATCTATCTATCTATCTATCCATCCATCCATCCATCCATCCATCCATCCATCCATCCATCCATCTATCTATCTATCATCTATCTTTCCTTCCTTCCTTCCTTCCATCCATCCATCCATCCATCTATCAATCATCAAATCTATTTGTAATTCATCCCATGGTTCAGGCAACTCTTGGGATAAAACATCAGGATAAAACAAACCTTCAGTGATTATAAATATAAAAATGGACTAAGATTATAAGAAAAATTAAAGCAAACTAAAAAAAAAAGAAAAAAAGAATCATTTGGCGGGGAAAGGTGGGATGTCTTCTCAGTTAGTGAACCAGCCACTTCTAGCCAACAGCTTCTTCTTCAGGAACCCATGCCAGTCAGCCTGGCCAGGTTTTAGGGTGGGATATAAATCTACAAACAAATAAATAGCTGCTCTAAAGTCCCAAGTACATTTGGATGCCTGATCCCTATTTAGCAAAACAGAGTCAGACGTATGCCAAGGTATTAGAAAGAAGATTATAGGTACTGTATGAAAGATTCCAAGGTCATTTATTCCTATTTCGGTTATTCCTAGATACATGTTTTTGCATGCATCTGATTAATCTTTCAATCAGATTTTATTCTTTGGAAAATTGTTTCGTGGTAAGTAAGGAGCCAGGTTCGTGCGTTTCATTTTCCCGTAAGATCGTGGCATTCAAAAGGAACCAGAGACGGTCATGCAACCATCACAAGTTATTCTTCAGCATGGGCTATGAGATTTTTCTTAAAACAGACCACAAAAGAAGACAGCCGACTCAATAAACCATTTGTCAGCATCCCTCCATAATATAATTAGGAAAGAAAGACCAAAAGATTCCATGTGTAGGAAATCAAAAGTACTTTTACTAATTACAAATGGCTAAAGAGCAGTTGCGTAGCGAAGTCTGGTTAATTAGGCGCGAAAGCAGTTGATATATAGAATAGCCCTTTCCACACCCCCTGGAATCATAGGCCCAGTCCAATCATAAGTCCTTCAAGTGTCAGGTGTGAGATAACTTCAAAAGGCATCATGAAGATGGAATGTGGTGCCGTTAGTCTAAGCAGGAAACACCCACGCATGCGTAGTCTGTCCATCCAGAGAACTCCAGAACATTCCTCCAGCACAATTAGTAACCCCACCCAAAATACCATGCCCTCCCTCCCCGTTTCATGGCAGCTGAAGCAACAGCAAAGCAGAAGCTGACACCATTCCAACGAACCTGCCACCGTCTTCTCTTCTCCCTGTAGCTATAAGAGCCTCCAAGTCTGTCCCCTTTAAGCCATACTGCAGCAATTCTTTGGCAGCATCGACATTTTCAGGAACTCTTTCCAGGCATTCATGAAGTACCCAAGAACGCTTCTTAATTTTGCTCTGCCCCACAAAAAAAAAAATAACAGGGAAAAAACTACATTGACTTTTTTTTTTTAGAACATTCTGATAATTAAGTAAGAAAGGAAAGTTATTGATTGCTTCACTATATCAGGTTAATCCATGTGTCCATCTAGGATTGTATCATCTATGTGGCCAAGTAATCTTCTCTTCAATAGTTCAGGCAAGAATCTAATACAGTCTTAAAATGTATTATGAACTGAGCCTGAATTTTTACGCATGGAAAGCACTTTGTCATAAACGTTTCACAAAATACTATTTCCATCCTACGCAGAAATAGGAAATTAAAGCCAGTTAGCCCTACATTCAATCCATCAGCAGATTTTAGGATTTTTTCATTAACTGATCTGGATAGACTCATAGTTCAAATCTACTTTTGGACACACGATACAAAATATTGGTTTCCTTGGTTAAAAAATAATAATTATCCCATATATATTGCCCAAAAGTATAATAAAAACCAATTGCAATCATCAAGCACAAGGGCCCTTCTATTTATCCAGGAAAGCTTGGTTAAACGTATTCAATTTTTCAGTATAACTCCTCCCTATAACACTGCAGAAAATTTCTTTAATCCTTAGGATTTATTTTAGAACATCTTTGTTAAAGATTCATATTTGTTCTGGGAAGTCGGGGGGGTGGGGGGGTTCGGGGGGGGAGGGCAGGGGGGGAGGTAAATATTTGCAAAAGTTTTTTTTTTCTAAAAATTTTCAATAAAAAAAAATTAAAATAACCTTTTAATTATTTTAAACAATTAAATTGAATTGTTGAATTGCCACACAGAGAGTTGTCCTGAGGCGAGTTGACCATGGCAAGTTCTCCCACAGGGAGTTGACCGTTATGAATTGGCCACGGCATTTAGACTGTGGCGAATTGGCCATCGCAAGTAGCCTGTGGCGAGTTCTCCCATTCCAGTATTCCCATAATAAAACCTACCAAATAATCTTGAATAGACGCCACGCTAACCGCAGATTTCCTCCATTGCCTCTGATAAACAAGGTCAGAATCAAGTTCGTACGTCTGAGCTAGCGACAAAGCTTCCCCGTATTCTTCATTATCAATCTAAAAACAAAGCATATAGAAATTAAAGCAGTTCACCTGGACTCCACTGCAGGAATCAACTTCTCTGATGCAAAACATTTATTATTTTAACAATTATCATTTATTTTTATTTGGAGAATCTGTAAACACATGTACTATTCCCATATAATCGAGATAGTTCTTTAAAAAAAAACATTTTTTATTTGTTTTTGAACAAGGACAAACAAGCATAAAAATAAAAATAAAATCTTCCATTACAAATTGTAGAAAGTATGTCAGTTGGTTACAGTATTTCCATGCATCTCTTCCAGTAACCACCTGCTTTTCATATCAAATCACATATTTTAAATTCACCTATATTCATGTATATCACAATTATTATATCTCAACCTTAATTTGACTATAATTGTTTTTATATCCTTTTATATATAATATTCAAAATCTAGAATAGGATTATATGATAACATTCCATTAAATTATCCTAAGATCATCCAATCACAATACATCTTTATAACATATTCTAGATAAAACTTTTAAACCTCTCATAATCTTCAGGTGTTGTTGATATAAAATTTCATATTATCAAACTAATATATCTATAGATATATATTATAGATAATATATCTATATGTATTATCATTATTAATCATTATTTAACTATAGCTATTGTCGCTTCATTTTATATATACTACTAGTAAACTAAATTTAGCTTCATTTTTATAATATATTTTCATTGCATCAACCTGTATCTTTCCAGTAATTGTATGGTCTTATATCTCTTGCCATTTGTAGCATTAAGGTTCTAGTTACTTTCTTAATAAATCTTGTATAAACTTCTCTTGGCAACATGTTATTCCTTTCGTATCTCATAAAAGCTTGAAACCCAACATCTGTTCTTTCCATCAGCTTATCTTTGGTTATCGCTAGTGCTTCTGTCAAGATTTCTCTCCTTATCTCCGTCAATTTTTCCCCCTTTTCTACTCCTGTGCTTTGAAGTCTGGGGTAGAGTTCCAATCCATCTATCTCCCCTTTCCATATTCCGCTCTTGCCATTACCAACAACGCTCACTTTGTTGTCAGTATCCACAGTTTTCTTATCTCTTTGCTCATTTTTTTCTTCCATCTTTTGAACTCTGTCCTCCACTTTCTGCATTTGGTAAACATCCTCAGTTTCTCCATCAGATTTTTCTGTTTTGTATCCATAGTCTCCAATCTCTTTTCAATTATCTCTGTCACAACTAATAGATTTTGAATTTCAAACATAATCATTTGCAATGTTACAGTTTCTTTTTTCTGCTGAGCCATTCTTTCAATTTTGCAGGTACTGCCACCATAGGATTCAAGGCTATTTTAATAAACTTCAAACAGGTTCATTTATTATCTTTTAAGTCAAAATGTTGTCTTCCTTCCAATAGCTAGTGATAGAACTTCCAAAAGGCACCTGTATAAACAACTTGTGCTCTTCCTACTATCACTGTCAGTAAACAAACTGAAAGAACCTTGAATCCCAAGTGATCAAAGAGAAAGAAGAAAAACAATGTATCCAGACTCCAGCCTCTAAGTGGCAGTGTAACTGCTTTCCTCCTGTTGTTACAACCCTCTTTATAATCCTTCTTATTATCTTCTTTATATTCCAAGCAATTCGACACTTTCTCTTTCCACTTTCTTCCTGTTCCGGAGCTGTCCCAACCTCAGCAGCTTCATTAGCTGCGTTTCTGTCACCGAAAAAAGGGGATATTCTTGGATCTTTCAGGGACTTTGTGGTGTGCCTGAGATCAGCGGGAGGTGCCCTTCTCAATCACCGTCTCTGTGGGATGGTTTAGGTCCAAATGGACCATCCAGCGGCAGAAATTCGACTGCGATCTTGGAAATCCAAGATCGCACGTTGTGCCATCACGACATCAGATCTCCTCTCTCAATCGAGATAGTTCTGAGACAAAAACAACTGGTCAATGTATAGTATAAAAATGGACAACCTGAGACCTATTATGCGTGCTGAACACCTAGCAATCTTAGACTAATGGTGAAAGACCTCTAAGTTTGCAATTCAGTAATGCAGTCAACCTAAGGAATTTGTGAACAGGACATAATAACAGGTGTCCGTGACATTCAATTTTATACTCCAATCACGTGACAACTGTTATACTACTAGAGTGAGAATTATTCCTAAGGTGCTGAAAGTTTTAAATGCTAAGCCAGGAAATGAAATCTCCTCACGACAGACTTTTTGTGCTGAGGAAAGGCATTAAACATTTATTAAGTGGAAGAAAACTATGGAGCAAAAAGCCCATTTCCATCAGTCTTCCCCATCACTTTTTCATGGCATGTGAAAACAAATGAATAGACTTCTTCACAGTTCCTTTCATAATACTTTACCTGGAAGGCAAATCTAATGAAATTAGCATAATAAAATATAATGAAAACAGGGCCAGTTTGGTCTACTGGTAAAGGCACCTGGCTAGAAACCAGGAGATTGTGAGTTCTAGTCCCGCCTTGGGCATGAAAGTCAGTTGGATGACTTTGGGCCGGACACTTTCTCTGAGCCCAACTCACCTCACAGGTTTGTTGATGTTGTGGAGATAAATAGGAGGAGGAAGATGTGTTTGGATATGTTGGCCACCTTGAGTTATTTGTAAAAATGATAAAGGCGGGATAGAAGTAAACAAACTCAAAACTTAATCATCTAAAAAATACAAATAATTACAGGTCCTAAACTATTTTAAGGATTTTTTTTAAAAAAAAATCACCCATACTTAGAGAGGAGGCTTATGTTTCACACTTACTTTCCTTTGGTACAATTCCTCAGGGGTTGTGGATCTCAGATTCACAAGCCGGTAATTCTTTATAATTGTGCGAGGACGTTTCCTGGAAGGAGCGAAACGCTCCATTTCAGTTACAAAATAAAGTCCTTGCTTGAGGTAGCCAAAATAGCGGGCCTTGGCAGTCATTTCATCGTCTGAATCCGAGTCATCTTCTCCTTCATCTTCATCACCGGGCCTGCCCTCTGAGCGCAATCTCTTTGGAGCAAACTTTACCTCGCACTGCAAAGAAAGCAATTCTTACTAAACAGCACAATGTATCACACTTAAAAGTCTGTCAGGCTTCAGCACCCAAAGAGGCAATAAGCTGCCACAAAGCCGCTGGAAGCAAAGAGAAGCAAGCAGCAAGAAGGCAAACAAACAAACAAGCACCAGAAAATGATTTCCCTCTCAAGCAACCAGGTTATTTCGCTGGATGGGACATTAGCATAACTCTCACTCCATAAAGATATGGTACATCCCAATAAATTAGAATATTTCTTAGAGAGAGTTGGGGAGGAAGAGGCATTTGAATTCTGCACATGATTTATTTTTTTTTGTAACAAATAAAATGCTAATATGAAATTGGCTGCCTATCGGTCTCCGGATACGCTTCAAGGCGCTAGTCGTCACTTATAAAGCCCTTCATGGTATTGGACCTGGGTACTTGAGAGACCGCCTGCTGCCAATTACCTCCCAAAGACCCATCAGATCCCACAGATTAGGCCTCCTCCGGATTCCATCTACCGGCCAATGTCGATTGGCTACTACCTGGAGGAGAGCCTTCTCTGTGGCTGCTCTGGCCCTCTGGAACGAACTCCCCGCGGAGATTCGGACCCTCACCTCCCTTCAGGCTTTCCGTAAAGCTGTTAAAACCTGGCTGTTCCGGCAGGCCTGGGGTTGACGAGTTCCCTTCCCTGCTCGAATTGTGTGACTGTTGATTGTTTTTTTTAAAAAATTTATGTGTATCTGCTTGTTGTGTTGCCTTGTCTGTACCACCCCCCCCTGGGTTTGTTAGCCACCCTGGGTTTGTTAGCCACCCTGAGTCCCTCCGGGAATAGGGCGGCATAGAAATGAAATAAACCTATAAACCTATAACCTATAACCTATAAGAAGGAAATGACATGTCACTACACAACATACTCCTGCATTAGCAATTGTGCCTACCAAATATTAAAAATTACCTTATTTTTCAGACTATAAGATGCACCAGTGTATAAGACGCACCAAGATTTTGAAGAGGTAAGTAAGAAAAAAAAGGTTTTGCCCTCCCCGGCCCCCAGGAGCACTCTGCATGCTTCAGCAGGGCTGGGGGAAGGCAAAACCGCCCCTGTTTTTGCGAAAAAAAGGTGGAAAATGGGCCATTTTTTGCAAGAATTGAGGCGTTTTTCCTTCCCCCAGCCTGCTGAAGCCTGCAGAGTGCTCCTGGGAGCTAGGGGAAGGCAAAACCGCCCCCGTTTTTGAGAAAAACAGGTGGAAAATGGGCCATTTTTCACAAAAATGGGGGCATTTTTGCCTTCCCCCAGTTCTACTGAAGCCCGCAAAGTGCTTCTGCGGGCTGGGAGAAGGCTAAAACGCCCCGGTTTTTTGCAAAAATGAGATGCGGGAGCGGGGCTTCGGGAAGCAAAAAATGCCTGTATTCGGTGTATAAGACACACCACCCTCTTTTAGGGGGGAAAAGGTGCATCTTATACTCTGAAAAACACGGTATTGTTAAAGAGTTTATCTCCAGTGCAAACCTATATGGTTCTGCGTGTGATTGTGGCTATTAACTATCTTGCTTCTGAATAAATAAAAAGTTAAAATAATTAGAACTAACCAACACTGCACTGTAAACATGCCCATACATAAAAGGTATGTATGTATATCCATACATGTGGAGAACACTGAAAATAATTAGCTAACACCTGGTTATACCTAAAGCTCAAGGAAATGGAAACATATTTGCACTAATACAGGTAGTCCTTGACTTACAACAGTTCATTTAGTGACTGTTCTAAGTTACAATATCATTGAAAAAAAGGGACTTATGACCACCTTTCACAATTATGACCGCTGCTGCATCCCCGCGGTCATGTGATCAAAATTTGAATAGCAATAGCACTTATCTACAAAGGGCTGTAAAAGCATGGTGCTTTTACAGCCCTCTCTAAGCAGTTTACAGAGTCAGCCTATTGCCCCCCAACAATCTGGGTCCTCATTTTACCCACCTCGGGAGGATGGAAGGCTGAGACAACCTTGAGCCGGTGAGATTTGAACTGTTGAACTGCAGCTAGCAGTCAGCTGAAGTAGCCTGCAGTACTGCACTCTAACCACTGCGCCACCACAGCTCTTGCTTGGCAACTGGCTTATATTTATGATGGTTGCAGTGTCCTGGGATGATGTGATCACCGTTTCTGACCTTTCGACAAGCAAAGTCAATGGGGAAGCCAAATTCACTTAACAACTGTTACTAACAGCTACAGTGGTTCATTGACTGTGAATCAGTGTAGCATGGTGGCAAAAAAGACCATAAAATGGGGCGAAATTCTCTTACTTAGCAACAGAAATTTTGGGCCCCAATTGTGGTCGTTAAGTCGAGGACTATCTGTAATGATCAAAATGACCAGAAAAAATAATATATAAAGAATTTGGAGATAATAGTAAGCAGGAGCCAGAGAAGTATGTTATGTTATGTTTGTCTTTTTATCCCCTGTCTGTACCCCCTTCCCTGACTGAATTGTGAGCCGCCCTGAGTCCCCTTCAGGGAAAAGGGCGGCATATAAATGTAATAAATCCAATCCAATCCAAGTATGAAACAAGGGAAAACACCAAAGGGAAGAAAAAAGTTAAATTAAGAAAGAGGAGGCTAACAATATAATCTTCTATATGTCTACTCAAAAGTAAACCATAATGAACTCAAAATACCTTAGTCTCAGATGGCTAAATATAAGCCAGTGATAGTCAACCTGATCCCTACCGCCCACTAGTGGGCGTTCCAGCTTTCATGGTGGGCGGTAGGGGTTTTGTCCGATACTGAAGCACTTTCTTTTTTTAAATTTAATTGACTTTTTTAAAAAAAAAATCATAGCATTATTTAAAAACATTTTCACTAGGTTTTCATAAAATCACCATTACTGTGGAACCGGTGGGCGGTTAGAAAATTTTACTACTAACAGAGATACAAAAGTGGGCGGTAGGTATAAAAAGGTTGACTAGCCCTGATATAAGCCATAGTCTAAAAAAGATCCACTGGATTATATGCAAAGAATGAAATAAAGGCAGGTTGAATACAATGAAAACTTCATTTGCATTATTTCACCACAGAAAATCAAAAAAACCTCCGACAGCGATAACATCTAAAGAGAAAATATAAAGCTGACAACTGACGAAAAGAGAAAAAATAACATTGTCAACACACAAAGAAGCTGAAGACATTAAAATAAAAGCATAAAAAAGGAAGAAACAACAATCTGCCTTTAAAAGACCAGGCCTTAAAAGTACACGCGAGCAGCCATGAGGATCTTGCGCGAAGAGAAGTGAAAGGTTCCAAAGATGATTTATCCAAGTTATAGATCAGACTACTTGAATATAGGAAGCATAGAAATGATCGTGACCCGACAAATGCGCGCCTGACAAATGGGCGCCTACAAAACTGCGGCGACAAAACCGCGATGTCGAAAGCGCGCCCACTACAGCACGCCGACAAAACCGCGCCCACAAAAGCGCGATTAGGGTTTTTAGGTTAGAGGGTAGGGGTAGGGTTAGGATTGTTAACGTTGTTTTCACGTCCCACTATGTTGTTTGCTGATGGCGCGCTTTTGTCGGCGCTTATTTGTCGACATGCTTTAGTGGGCGTGCTTTCGACGTCGCGGTTTTGTCGTCACGCATTTGTCTGGCGTGCATTTGTCGGTGAACCAGAAATGATGACATTTAATCAAAAGGGAAGCCTAATAGAGAGACCCCCCACAAGAATGAATATAAAGAGTTTAGCATTTAAAGACAGTTTTATTTGCCACCTATTTAGATAGGTTTTATCATAAAGTTGTAAGTATGATAAATGTCTCATTATATGTGTGCTTATTATTGGTACCTTTGCATGCAAGTACAAGTACATTAAAATACCTTAGTCTCAGATGAGTATCTTAGGATTATTAGAAGAAAATGGTAATTTTATGGTCACGGCTGTGTCAGGTTTTTTTTTTCCAAAATGGAAAGCATTTCTTTAATGAAGGATACCACTGCTCATTAAAAAAGTAAGCCTTAAAAGTATTCATGATTAATTAAGACGGTAAACAGTGTTGACTTTCGATTTAACCTCCCTATTAAGAAATGAGCATGATTGCTTTTCTGCACATTCTTGAGTATTACAGAGATGATTCCCTTCCTTTACCTGAGCTTTAGTTTTCATTATCTCTCTAAAAAGTGCCAAATGATCCATGACATTTGAAGACTAGTCCATTGTGTTCACAAACAGGTTAAACAATTCAGCCAAAAAAACCAAATTAGCTACTTTTCTTAGGAGCGGGAGAAGATATAGATCCAGAAAACAAAATCCCAGATGTATTTGGTACAATCTATTTACTATCTTAAACTTCAAAATCTGGCTTCCTTTATATATTCCTATATAAACTGGAGTGGAGAAGATGGATTGATTATATTCAAAATAAATATGGGAATAAGCAATTCCAGATAGCCTATGATTGAAGAAGCAAGCAATGACATAATTTGTTTAGAGTTAGCTTAATAAAAGAGGAGTTAAAGTACAAGTGAAAGATGATGCTAAAGTTTATTTTAGTTTACTTTAGAATATGATTGTTAAAGATTTATACCCTGTATTTGCTCTGAGAAGTCAGGGGGGGGGGTTGGGGGGGGAGATGGGTTCGGGTGGGGAGGGTAGAGGAGGGTAGGTAAATATTTGTAAAAGCTTTTTAAATTTTCAATAAAAAAAAATCTGGCTTCCTTTGACTTTTATTTACATTTAACACAACTTCTAAAGTTACATCCAACTTTGGCGCATAAAAGCTAGGCTCTTTTCATACCTGTTTTCTACTAAACACAGAATGTGTTCAACTAAGATAGAGAATGTTTTGACCAGTAGATGTTCAAAAATGGAAATAACTGTTTCTTCATCCCATCTATTCTAGGCTTACCTATCAGAGCACCCACCAATTCCTAATTTGAGTATCTGCAACCAAAGTGTATCTGAAGGATGCAAATGTCATCCCTTTAATATTATTTTCTTTTCTAACTGCTTTACTTTTTCCTCTTGCTGATGAAGCATTCTACAACACTTAAAAGCAAGCATGTTACTGAGTTATTCATTAATTGATCTAATTAAGATATTCCCAAAATACAAAATGAATATTGTAGTGAAAACTTGTCACATCAAACCTCAAAACTCTATGCTATCATTTCATCCTGTAAGCACGCACAAAGAAGATTTAAAGCTTTTACTTTCATCTTCAATGATCACAATGCAAAATTATAACACTGGCTTATCTCAAGCGCATCGCAGTTAACATTCACTACGTCTTAGCGCATGGCCATTATGCTCAACCATGGAAGAGAACATTTAATCTCCGATTGGTGGGCCTGAGAGAGCAAGGGACTATGCACATCAGAATTCACTACATGCAGAAGAAACTCTAGCATCTTTATGACAAGAAGACAGTTCTTCTCCCAAATATATTTTGTTTTATTCTAATAAAGGAAATCCTACATTTTGTTTTAAATGACATATTTTTGCAAGGTGATATTGTCACACATGTTCAATTACATAACCTTCTTTGGTTCTGCAAATTCTCCCTACCTCCAAACATAGAAATCCTCCTTCATGAGCCGAGGTGACCTGGGGGGCGCTTTCAAACCATTCACAGGATTTCCCCAGCAGGTTTTTCAAGTTCTTCACTGATGACACTGTCAGAGCACCTGAACAGCGAGCCAAAATGACAGAATTCTCCGCCCACCAGTTTATATCTATCAATGGATAAAAGGATTCTTTGTCTGGGGGTGACAGAAGATAGAGAAAAAAACATAACTTTTCAAGCATTTGAACAGAGCAACTTCAGTTACAATAAATTACTTCAGAGTATCATTTTAGTAGCCAAATATCAACCAAGTACAGAGACCAACTTCTCTCTAGTCTAATGGAAGTATTTAAATTAAGCCTTGCGTTGAATGTATTATCCCTAAATAAGAAATTTCCCATAAGTAACTTCCTTAAATAAAGAACATTCTCCAATCCAACAATACTGGACAATTTTCATTCAGGTTCAACCCTTCCCCTTTTAAAGAAGATTGTACAGAAGGTGGAAGAAGCTATGTATGTAGCTACATAGGCGTTTGAGTATGCTGATTATCTGGCCTTTCCTAGTTCAGATTTAAGCCAGGTATAAAGGTAAAAGTAAAGATTCCCCTCGCACATAGGTGCTAGTCATTCCCGACTCTAGGTGGTGGTGCTCATCTCCGTTTCAAAGCTGAGGAGCCAGCGTTGTCCGAAGACGTTCTCTGTGGTCATGTGGCCGGCATGACTAAACGCCAAAGGCGCGCGGAACACTGTTACCTTCCCACCAAAGGTGGTCCCCTATTTTTCAACTTGCATTTTTACGTGCTTTCGAACTGCTAGGTTAGCAGAAGCTGGGACAAGTAACGGGAGCTCACTCTTTTATGCGGCGCTAGGGATTTGAACCGCTGAACTGCCGACCTTTCTGATCGACAAGCTCAGCGTCTTAGCCACTGAGCCACCACATCCCCTAAGTAAACGGGATGCGTAAGTCCAGGTATATATTCTCGAGGCCTCAAGACAGCAGTAATGCATCTGCCTTTGTCCTCCTAGATATCTCAGCAGCCTTCAAAAGCACCAGGGCAGGGAGAGGGGAAACTGTTTTAGATGTTCTCCTCCTATCTCCAGGGGTGGTTTCAATTGGCATTGGTGGGGTGGGTGGGTCAAGCCCTAGGGCCCTCTTATGAGAGGTACCCCAGGGCTCAAATCACTGGCCACTTCTATTGAATATCTATTTGAAATGCTGGGTGAGGTCATTGCCTTTTTAATTCTTTTTTCATGTCTTGCTATCCAGAGTTATATATTTAAGATGAGTGGCTATACAGTATGCATTTTCTGAATAATAAACGTTAAATAATCCTTTTAAAAGAATGCAGCTAAGTACTAGGGAACATCTATTCATACAAAGCAGAATAGAATTTTAAAAAAAATGTTCAGAAATATGATCATGCTGTCCCTCAGAGTAACAATGAGATACATATTTTTGAGAAATGGCAAATGGAATCCAGCTGAAACTGTAATTACCTCTGACAAGCTGAAATAATATGAGATAATATCATCTATGCTCTTTTCTGGACGTTTATACAAATGCACAATTACATTATTTCACATTGTTCCTTTTAAAATATTTAGGAAAATTGCCTAGGTTTTTTTTTTTTTTTGCTTAGGTATAATATTTAAGACAAATGTATCTCTTAGTTCAGGCACACAGAATAAAAAGAAGTATGATTTATTAGAGCTGGATATAAATCCCAGAGATCTCTTAAAAAAAAGGGACTGCAGTAATACTGCACCATTTTTATTCACATCTCACTTGCTCCAAAACTCTTTAACACTGCAACAAACACAATTTGAAAACAATCAGAAGCGCAATTTAATGGCAAATATTGGCAGTAAAATATCTGCAGCCATTCCTGCGATTTAAAATGTGTTCATTTGGGGGACAAATGTAGAAAAAAGGGATTATCAAAATGGAAAAGAATGTAAGATGATCCATTCTGAGTCAGATGAAAAAGTTTATCCGCTGTACTTCAGCATCCTTGTTTATGCAGTGCTATGCCTGGTAATACGTAACAGCTACTACATCTCAAAAGCATGCATGTAGAAAGTAATGGTAAAATGCATCATTTAAATCACTTTGGAAAACAACATTTTACGCCACTGTTTATATTCTGTAAATAGATTCATTAAAGGCATTGGTTTAAGAAAATAGCAATAGCATTTAGACTTACCATGTTGGTTAGGGTGCAGTACTGCAGGCCACTTTAGCTGACTGTGATCTGCAGTTCAGCGGTTCAAATCTCACCGGCTCAAGGTCGACTCAGCCTTCCATCCTTCCGAGGTGGGTGAAATGAGAACCCGGACTGTGGGGGCAAGTTGCTGACTCAATTTGCTAAAAAATCTGTAAACCGCTTAGAGAGGGCTGAAAGCCCTATGAAGCGGTATATAAGTCTAATAAATAAATAAATAATAAATAAATACATTTTCTTTTGACTACCAAAATAAGGGCTTGACCTTATTTTCGGGGAGGTCTTATTATTTTTGAGATGCAGGAGGTGGCAAATATGGTCACCTCCCAGCGGCGGGAGGTGGGAGGGTTTATTCTCGACTAGGGCTTATTTAGCTCATGTGCTCAAAAGCCCAATTGGGCTTATTATCCAAGGAGGTCTTATTTTCAGGGAAACAGGGTATATACCACTTTACAGTGTTTCATAGCCCTCTCTAAATGGTTAACAGAATCAGCTTATTGCCCCCAACAATCTGGGTCCACATTTTACCAACCTCGGAAGGATGGAAGGCTGAGTTCACCTTGTGCCTGGTGGGACTTGAATTGCCAAACTGCCGGCAGGCAGGCAGAAGTAACCTGCAATGCCGCATTCTAACCACTGCACCACCGTGGCACTTTGACAAATACAACATTAAAATTTGAACACCAACCTTTAATTTTCTTCCGCTTTTCCAGAGACAGTTTCCACTCCAGTTTGATTTCATCATATCCTGGCTAAAATGACAAGAATAAAAGTTTTTTTTTCTTTCTAATTAAGTATTTAGGGTATCTCTCCCATTAGAGAGCATTTCCTTGTACTAAAGTAATTCTTAGGGGGAAGAAAGAAAAGTAAGTACTGTATATACTCGAGTATAAGCCTAGTTTTTCAGCCCACTTTTTGGGCTGAAAAAAGCCGCCTCGGCTTATACTCGAGTCAGTGAAAAATTTGCCCGAAATGGAGGAGAAAAAGGGGCGGGGCCATTCCGCTGGGTGACACTCGTGAATGGCCCAGTGCCCCTGTGAGTTTCCCCTCCCTCTGTGTCAGTTTGCCGCGCAGCGCGCACCGCACCATCCCCCCTCCTCACGTTCTAATGTAATGCAGGGCTGTCTTACGATTCCCCTTCCTCCCCCTCCTGCCGCTCTGCAACGATGTCCCACCTCCTCCTTGTTATGGCAAGCAGCCACATAGCGATGTCCCACCTCCTCTGGTACAGTGATCCAATGATAGGAATCACTGTGCCGTGTGTCATAGGAGGCGGGACATCGCTCCCGCGGCTGCACGGGACATCATCATCACAGCGGGACATCAGCATCATGAGGTGAGTGAAGTATTTCATTGAATACACCGCTAGTTTACTGTTTTTCTTTGAAATAAATATTCAAAAACATTATTGGTATCTATTTTTATTTTTGAAATTTACCGGTAGCTGCTGCATTTCCCACCCTAGGCTTATACTCGAGTCAATAACTTTTCCAGTTTTTTGTGGTAAAATTAGGTGCCTCGGCTTATATTCGGGTCGGCCTATACTCGAGTATATACGGTATTTCAATAAATTCTATCCTATCACTGTTACATGATGAAATGAAAGAATTTCAAAGGCAATGCATGACCTGATAAAATGGGGAAAGCCCCTATTGTAGACACATTCAACACTTATATTAAACCCAGGCCTTTCTTTAATCGTGGTTAGTTGAAGACACTTGAATCTCAGTGACTGATGACCTATTTCATCAAACGTTGATTAATTTTCCACTGGCAAGATGATGCCAAAACTGAGTGTTATATTTTTCTTGTTAACCCCTCTCCCCAAAAATATTGTTCTTCCTCTCCCTACCCCCCCACTAAATACTCCAATCTCAATACTCAAAATGTAGTTCGAGAGCAAGCACTGGAACAGTCATCAGCAAGAACACAGTTACTCAAGGTAGAAAAGAGGGTGGACCTTACACAAATGCTAGAGAGATTAGTTAGATGAGATGGATTTGATGAGGCCTGGGAAGTCTTGCTGATCAACCTGGGTACTTGAGAGACCGCCTGCTGCCAATTACCTTCCAAAGACCCATTAGATCACACAGATTAGGCCTCCTCCAGGTTCCGTCTACTAGCCAATGTCATCTGGCCACTACCCGGGGGAGGGCCTTCTCTGTGGCGGCTCCGGCCCTTTGGAACGAGCTCCCCGCAGAGATTCGGACCCTCACCTCTCTCCAGGCCTTCCGAAAAGCCGTTAAAACCTGGCTGTGTCAGCAGGCCTGGGGGTGATGAGTTCCCCTCCCCTCTCGAATCGTGTGGCTGTTGGTTGTTTTAAATGCCCTGTACTTTTTGTTGTAGTTTTTGTGTTTCCCTTCCCCTCCTTGGGTTTGTGCGCCGCCCTGAGTCCCGCCGGGAATAGGGCGGCATATAAATAAAATGAACCTCGAACCTCAAGCAGTTCAAATGAAATTTTTGAATTTCTGTTAAGAATCAAGGTATGTTCTCCACATTAGAGGTGAATAAGAACTAGATCTGGATTCCAAGGCATGATCCGATTCATAACTTGTATGTACAAGCATGAACAATACCTTAAAACACCTCAGAACACCTTAAAGTAGCTACATCTTTTTCTAAGCTTGTACAGCTGCTCTTCATAAATAATATTTGAACTTGGAAGATGAATTTGGTTTAATAATATAACTACAAATGCTATATTCCCAAGCTCCTCTGGCAAGATTGCTATGGAGCTATGATAATTTTTACCAAAAAAAAAAAAAGAATATATTAAAAAAGGAAAAAGGTATAAGAACTTTAGGGTATTAAAAACATATTTTTAAAAATTGGTCAGTTCAGGAAAAAAAACACCTACCCAGTTGCTTTTTAGGCTTATTGGCCCCTTTAAATAATATTTTCTATAAGATTGGCCATTATTTCCTCTGTGCTGAAGATATAACCCATTTGAAGAAAATTTATTGCACAGGTAAAATACATGGACATGTCAATCTTACTGATCAAGTAATATTTTGGTGAACAAATTCTTGGTAAGAAATTAAGGGTCAAGGAGATTAAAGTACCGTTAAATTATATTCCAGAAATGTGGCACTTCTCAATTTATGAAGAGGTTTAGCTATATCATGCCTGAACTGTTACCAGTGATTAGGCATTCTTCAAAGGATACTAGTATAGTTGCCAAAAAAATAAAGTTAAGAGGTTTTAGCTGGAGTGAAACTAACATTTCCAGGTTAATGGTTATCCTTCATTTTGTAAAGCTGGCTGAGGAACTCTGGGAGTTGAAGTCCACAGGTCTTAAAGTTGCCAAGATTGGAGACCACTGCAGTGGTTCACTTAACAACTGGGGCAAGAAAGATTGTAAAATGGGGCAAAACCCACTTAACAAATATTTCACTTAGCAACAGAAACTTTGGCCTCAATTGTGGTCATGAGTCGAGGACTACCAGTAACAATGTGGTTTCCCTTAACAATGGCAACTAGAAATCCCAAAACTGTTGTTATAAGTCAATATATATATATATAAATGTTTTTTATTTGTGCTGATAAATAAATAAAGGGAGACTAGTATAGATCTATTTCAAGCTATTTAGCTCTTATCAGCTAGCCATACCCTTACTGGGATTTGAACCTGGGCTATATTACATACTAGGCAGACATCTTAGCCATTAGGCCACAGGCTCTTATCCGTTATCAGCGAAGCCAGGGTGAAAGGTATCTATTAGATTTTTACAACCCCTGGTAAGCCCCAATTATGGGAGGAAGCTAACCGCTTCCATCATCTGTCAATCGGCTCGTCACAAGAGTCCATCACAACAGAAATCCAACAGTAAATATATATATATGAACTAGCTGATTTTGCCGAAATGAAATAAAACAAAGGTTTTTGTTTTTTTTTGAGATGTGAAAATGCTTTATGGGAGAGATATTATTTCACCTCTGTGTTAAGCATCTCAATTTCTTCCATACTGAAAAAAGAAAGAAGGCCTTGCCTCTATAGCATCTTTCCAGATTCTAGATTACAATTCTATTTTCTATATATTAACTTTGTTATTATGACATGAATCAAACTTAAGCAAAGCTGGATAGGTAGATGATGAAGTTTGGCTCGTTTTTTAATTATTCGTATTAATCTCCGAAAAGCATAATAGGCAGGTAGGAAACAAAACTTTTTAAGTGCTGCAGGTAAATGCAGGAAGCTATTTCTCTCTCAAACTGTACTTGGGGTCGTTTCCACTAAAATAATTGTTTCATTAATCACATCGAGTTTTAGGCTGCAAGCCTATATGATGCAAACAGGCAACCTGATTCTTCCAGATGTTTAGGGCCACAACTCATATAATTCCCAACCGCTGATCAGGTTCCTAGGGTCTAATGAAAGTGAATCCCAAAATATCCGGAAGAATATCTGGCCATCTTATTTCTCCTACAGTATAAGCAAATCCTACCAAATTCAAAAGGACTTACCATTAAAGTAACCAAGCTGAATTAGTTGACTAAATCTCTCTTATCTTTCTCTATAGCAGGGCTCTCAAACTCCCGTGGATGCGTCACACACTGCCCATACCAGGGGTGGGTTTCTCGCCCCGTTCCAACCGGTTCGGTTGGAACGGGGCCGGCGGCGTCCTTGTGCACGCGCGCGGTGCATGCATGCGTACTAGCGTCTGTGCGACGCTCCAGGTGCTCCTGGATGATTGCGCAGGCGCTGTATGCATCCTGCACATGCGTGGAAGCGCAGACTCATCAAAACCAAGTAAGGACTGCGGGCGGGCGGACGCGCCCTTCGCCGTTCCCGGAAGTTACTTACTTCCGGGTTTGGCGACCAACCGGTTCGCAGGGACCGCCGCAAACCGGTTGAAACCCACCCCTGGCCCATACCCACGCTCAGTTTAGGGAAGGGAAAAAAGGTCCCGATAGTTGTAGTAGTAGTTTATTCAATTTGTATGCCGCCCTACTCCCGAGGGACTCACATGAAGTCGCCCTGATGTGAATTTGACACCTCTGCTCTACAGATATCAGTTCTAATGAGACTTTTTTTTTGCTCAATATTGAACCTACGTAGTAAATTTTAAAAAAAGTCATTTAATTTTAGCTATCTCCTTCCCACACCAAACCTCCCTTCCTCCCAAAAGTCACAGCCACATACCTGGTCAATTTGTTCCCATTCTCTTAATTGTTTCAAAGAAGGAATGCTCCATATGGTCAGTCTTCCAGAGAGGTGTATAACTGCTAGGCGAGTGTTGTCTGGAGAAAGTCTCATTTTGAAGACGCCATCCTATCACCGTGATTTTAGTGAACGACGAAAACAGAAAGAAGAAAACAACAAGAAATATTAACCTCACAATTCACATTTTCTGCCACTTTCAAAGTTTCTCACTCAAGAGATTCCAGAGTGTAAGACCTGAAATGGTAGGAGTATGTCAATAGCAACTTACTCCCAGGCATGTCTACTAGAAAGCAAGAAATACTGAGATCAGTGTACCACATTTCTACAGGAAGGCCAAGTAAAATGAAGTAAAAACTTCCAAGTACCCTTAAAAGCCATTACTCTGATGACACCCTTGCAGGATGATGAATAAGTTCCCCTAAATCTGTACAAGTTTGGAACAGTATTTAGAGTTTCCTTTACATTCAAGGACCCCAAAATGATTAATTTCAGCTTTACTTAATGAAGTCACTTTTATCACCATTATATTGTTTTTAAACAGCCAGATGGCAATCTGTTGTGGCCCAGCAGGAGCTGTTGGAGCTGCCACCAGACTCCGACAGCGAGGGGCCTTATGTGTGGAGGACCCTGGACAGGGTTCTGACTCCGAGCAGGGCGCAAAGAGGCTGGTTGGCCCCCAGGAGGCGCCTGAGCCTTGGACCAGTGGGGAGGATACAAGGGAGAGTGATCCGGATGCCACCAGTGAGTTGTTCCTGGATGCCCGGCACCGAGGGAACAGTTGCGCAGTTACAGGAGGTAATTGCACTCAGCTGGTGGTCATTAGGCTCCTCTCCAGACTATAAAAAGGCTACTTGTGCATACACCCCTCTTTGCAGAAGTCAACGCAGGATTGAATGTTGGAGGACATTACTGTGAGCTTGGCAAGCTGAATTGCTGTCAAACCTTATCTGTGTTTATTGCTGCCTGAGTTTGTCTGAGTTGTTGCCAAGGTCCTTATCTGTTTGTTCTGCTTGGCTTTCAGCCACCGAGGTCTTGGTATCTTGCTATTAAAGTACATTCCAATTAAGCTTGTCTTGGCATTTGTTACTGGACAGAGGAGGGGGTCAGAACAATTCTCGATTACCTTTTCTCTTCCTTGTCTGTTGTAAAATGAAAGATGAAACATCTTGAACAATGAACTTTTCTTCACCTGTTAAAAACAAACTTGTATTAAATTCACTTTCTTCCTCTCAGAAGCTAAGAGCAAAAGGAATCAAGTTGAAATAAAATATACATAAAATACATATGTAGACTTCTGAAGGTTGCTATAAAATATACATTATAGTAGTAGGAATTTCCGAGCATTCATACTGTAACCTTGCCGAGAATATTCTATACTCCGTCAATAACTAGAAAACAATATGGATTGACCTCTTGCTGTGCTGTTTTTGCAATACATATAGGAAACTTAATGCTCTCGGGATATTTAGGTCTACTATATCATGATAACACATTTGGCACATTTAACAATTTAATTTAACTAGATTTAATCCTTTAGTTATTTTTGTAAAGCCAAATAAATGAAATTCTGTCTAATTTGTAACCCTTGTAGCACATCTGCGTAGAATGAGCTGTTTCCTCCCCCCCAAAAACCATCCAATTTTATTATTTTAAAACTTGCTAACAGTTACAAGCACCCCAAAACCTAGGGCCTTTTTTCCCAAGGAGATTTGGTGAAAAGGGACATGTACAAACTTCAATAATAATAAATCATTCAATAATACAGAAGGCAGGAGAATTTAATGGGACCTGAGTTGGCAGTGACTTGATAGAAAATGAATTTGGTGGTACGGTCAGAATTTCAACAGTAGTCAGTGCTTGAATTTGAGTATCAAATCAAGCCAACTCCACAGTACATAATTATCTTAGATCTTGACTTAATAAATAGATAAATTTGGACAGTATGATTTTGTCTTATTACATAACCCACCCTTCCTCATATAACCCAATTTTAAAAGGAGTTGTATTTGATCTCTGCTGGGCTTAATACATCGATAGAAATGTGGATCACGACTGAAAATGTTGCTCATTCCTTCTCTAAAATTTAATAGTCAGTGTAAATATACTTAGATGATAATCACTTCTTACTGCTGTCTTCTCCCTCTGAGTACCCAACTATAGCAATGTCTACCTAAAACTTAAGGGTATGAATATTATATAGTCACACCCTGTTGTGGCCCAGCAGGAGCCGGTGGAGCTGCAAACAGACTCCGACAGCAAGGGGCCCTATGAGTTGCCTCTGGAAGATGTGGGGGACCCTGGACAGGGTTCCGACTCTGAGCAGGGTGCAGAGAGGCTGGTTGGCCACCAGGAGGCGCCTGAGGCGTGGAGCAGCGGTGAAAGCTAAAGGGAGTTGGTTCCGGATGCCAGGCAAAGGCGGGCAGATAAACGCAGAGAGCAACTATGCAGATACAGAAGATAACTGGACCCAGGTGGTTGTAATTAGGCTCCTCCCAAGAGAGTATATAAGGAGAGACTTTGGGAGGAGGCTGTTTGCAGGATTCAACTAATATACCAACGCTGGAGAAGCTCTCGTGTGTATTTCTTATCTTGGAAGCCTGGATTGCTGCCAAAGTCTTGTCGGTGTGTTTAATTTACTGTGAATAAATTGTCTAGCAGTAATTTTGTCTTGGAGTGCCTCTGTGTACTGAGGGGGAGTCAGAACATAACCTCTGAACAATAACTTAACAAAGTGAAGTGGTGACTCTACGGCTTATATATATTCCCAAATGCAGGGTCTGACTTCTGTTAATTGGTTTTGGGGATTTTACTCCAGTGCTTTTGATGGGAGATCAAATGACAGAAAATAAATGTAAATAATCCAAATACACTTTATTTATACTTACGATCCCAACATCGTCTTCATAACTAGTAACCTGCTTATAATAGGGCGATCCAGAAAGAACTCTCCATACCGACAAACCACAGCTACTCGCTTTAGACATCCCAGCTCCATCATCATCCATTTCGTAGCCACCAATAATCAAGACTCTATCACAAGAAGATGACAACACAATTTAGTTTTGCATTCGCCAGTTCCTCAAGTTTGTGCCGTTTGGGGGGTGGGGGGAGCATTTTCACCTGTCATAATTTAATAATTACCAATTTACTGATTTCATCCTTGAAAACCATCACTTATATCACTCCGGGGCATAACAAATCCCAAATCCCAATTCACAATTTCTATTTAAAACTATTACTTAGAAAGAGATAAAGAAAATCAAGAACAAACCGCCCTGAATTCAGCTTTATTTGCCACTAAGTGTATGAGATTGTAAAGTAATTAATCTAGCAAGCTAATTTCCAAAGTAATTATGTGTTTCAATTTTTCAGAACGCGTTGCAAATTAAAAATATGTAGTGAGGAGATATGGCATCATCTACCCAAATAAAGGAATGAAAAAGCATTTTACGCTTTTGGTTTTTTTGCAAGTAGTAAAATATTACCACCTAGTGGTAGATGAACGCACGGCATGTTCTGTCATGAATAACTATAATTTAACTATAATTTACTTCACACATTCATTGGCTAATTATCAAGTACAGAGTAATAAAACTAATCAAATTCACCCCTGCAAAAAAAAAAATTGTCTATTAAATTCTTTAGTAATTTTCTAGTAATTTTTCAACAGCCAAGAAATGTTATTCAATTCTGCTTTTTAGATTTGCTGGCAATGAATTTATTTTTCTGACAATTCAGGTAACCATGGTTTTATTTAAAAAAAAAATGTTTTATTTACTTTATTGAATTTTATTCAATTTATGTAGCCAATCATCTTGCAGTCATAACTGTGCTCATTGGCTGGGTCACAATAAACAAATTACCGGTACCTTACAGCTAAGAGAAATAATCAAGCACCATTTAAATAAATCATTTGTAAACTGCACTATTTTTCTCCGCCTGGGAGGGGGAAAAAAGAAACGTGTCACCAGATTCCAGGGCAATATGCAAAAAGAAAGTGTATTCTGCAGTGTAAAAAGAGATCTATTCATTAACTCAATAGGAATTCAGACAAAAGGAATTAGCAGATTACTTCTGCTAATTACATCCTAAGCGACTCCATCCCTACGGTTAGACATTGAGCCATGGTGGCATAGTGGTTAGAGTGCAGTACTGCAGGCTACTTCAGCTGCAGTTCAGCAGTTCAAATCTTATTGGCTCAAGGTTGACTCATCCTGTGACCCGTCAAAACCGCGCTCGACTAAACCGCGCCCGATTAAACCGCGTCACTGACGTCATCAACAGGGCAACAACAGCCAGCGCGGAAAAAGAGCGCTTTAAATAGCGCTTTGAAAGCAAGCCGATTCAACTTAAGGTAAGGGTTAGCTTTAGGGTTAGGTTTAGCGTTAAGGGTTAGGGTTAGGTTAAGGGTTAGGTTTAGGGTTAGGTTAAGGGTTAGATTTAGGGTTAGGTTTAGGATTAGGTTTAGGGGGGTTAGGTTTAGGTTTAGGGGTTAATTTTAGGTTTAGAGTTTACAGCGTGCTTCTGTCTCCGCGCTGTTGTCGCCCTGTTGATGACATCAGTGGCGCGGTTTAGTTGGGCACGGTTTTGTGGTGGAACCGACTCATCCTTCCATCCTTCTGAGCTGGGTAAAATGAGGACCCAGATTGTTGGGGAAAATAGGCTAACTCTGTAAACTGCGTAGAGAGCAGTTCATAGTAAAAGCACTATGAAGTGGTATATAAGTCTAAGTGCTATTGCTACAATCTCTGCAATGCTAGAACCATAAACAATACTATACAATAAATGCAAAAATTCCATCTTCTTAATGCTTAACTATACTAGCAGCTTGTTTTACAGTATCATCTGTCCTAAAGATTTCTGCTTCAGGTCTGTGCTGTTGGTTAACCTACGCAAATTTTACATTCGGTGGTAACAAAAGGAAAAAAAAATATTATAATTGCTTCTACAAATATTATATGGGAGAAAATATCCGAGTTTCTTATTACTTTATTCTGCATCCTAGCAGACCTGATGGGCTTCGGAAGTAATACTGAGATGTTACCTCGCTTTCAGTAATCTCAGGGATGGATTATATTGCTAATCCATACAAACAACCTTACAAGGAGACTCATTTCCCATACATCAAGAGGCTTAAAAGTTGAGGTTTTTTTTTTTTTTTAAATTGAGAAAGGTTTTTATTTTCCATTTTTCCATTTTCATACACTCACATATATACTGTGCATAGCCGGAGCCATACAACATTAAACAATAATCGCAGCCGTGGCACGACAAAACCGCAAAGCCCTTATCCACAGAGACATAAGCGCATCGCTAAAGCCGCGACGTCATCATCGCACGTCATCACCGCCGCGACAACAGCGCGGCAACAGAAGGGCGCTTTAAAATGGTGCTGCGGCAGAAAGCCGATTTCAATTAAGATAAGGGTTAGGATTAGGTTTAGGGGTTTGTTTTAGGGTTAGGTTTAGGGTTAGGTTTAGGTTTAGGGTTAGGTTTAGGGTATTGAGTGCTTGGGAATGCGCGGATTTGCCCTCCGCGATTATGTCATCGTGGTAGGGTCGCGTTTTTCCTTAGCGCTTCGAACGGCGCGAATTAGTCTTCGCGTTTATGTCTCCGCGGATAAGGGCTTCGCAGATTTGTGGTGGAGCCAATCGCAGCAATTCCTCTTATCAACAATACCCCAAAAAATAGAAACCCAATATACCTCTTCCACTCTCCGTACACCTCTTTCTTCCACCCCCCTCCAACTTTCTATCTTCCCTCCATCATCCCCCTCTACCCTACTTCCCCTCCCCTTCTACCACTCCTCTCTCCCGATCCACTCCCTCCCTTCCTTCTCACCCTCCCTCCCATCCTCTCTGCCGCCCTCTCTACCCATCTTTCTTCTATCCCACTATAAGTTGAGTTTTTATTACATGCTTAGAGAAAGCCTTACGTTTGATGCATTTTAATTGGGAGAAATGATACTGTTCATAATTTAAGTGTGTATTCATTTATCTTTAGCCAACTTTTATTGTTTTTATAAATAACTCAAGGCAACAAACATAGTAATTCCTTCCTTCTCTCATTTTCCCCATACCAACAACTCTTGTTTTGGGCTGAGAGAAAGTGACTGTATGCTGGTGATAAAATACAAGTTATTGATATAGATAGATATTTGGAGGAGGAGAATATCCCCATAGTTACAGATGAGCAAAGGGAAAGATTGAATCAACCAATAACCACGGAGGAAATTCGCCTGGTAATTAAGCAGTTAAAAGTTGGTAAGGCCCCTGGTACAGATGGATTGACAGCAGTTTACTATAAAAATTTACAACTAGAAATGGTAGAACCTCTTAAGGAACTATTTAGTAAAATACAATTGGGAGGAAGGGTACCACCATCTTGGAGAACAGCCTTTATTTCCCTGATTCCGAAAGAAGATCAATTTCATAGTCAGCCCCAAAATAGCAGTTAGCAATAGCAGTTAGACTTATATACCGCTTCATAGGGCTTTCAGCCCTCTCTAAGCGGTTTACAGAGTCAGCATATTGCCCCCACAATCTGAGTCCTCATTTCACCCACCTCGGAAGGATGGAAGGCTGAGTCAACCCTGAGCCGGTGAGATTTGAACCCCTGAACTGCTGAACTAGCAGTCAGCTGAAGTGGCCTGCAGTACTGCACTCTACCCACTGTGTCACCTTGGCTCTATAGGCCTATATCACTAGTTAATACAGATTATAAAATCTTTATTAAAATACTAGCAAATAGGTTAATGTCAGTTATGCAACAAATGATTCACCATGATCCATCTGGTTTTATACATGGGAGACAAATGAAAAGTAATGTAAGACAAATTATTAATATACTGGAGTATTTGGGGAAGAATAACCAAGTCCCTGCAGTGCTTATATTTTTGGATGCGGAGAAAGCATTTGATCGAGTGAATTGGCAATTTCTAATGAAAATAATACAAAAGATGCAGTTTGGAGAGTATTTCATACAATCTATTAAGGCAATATATCAGAAACAAACAGCACACATTATAGTTAATGGTAGCTTAACAGAATCTTTTAAAAACGAAAAAGGAACAAGACAGGGGTGTCCCCTGTCTCCATTATTGTTTATTTGAACTTTGGAATTATTGCTGAACAGAGTACGTGATTCAGATGATGTACAGGGAATTAAGATTAGGCATTATGAATACAGAGTACAAGCATTTGCAGATGACTTGGTTTTAACTTTAACCCAACCGGGGAAATCAGCTATAGGTTTAATGAACATAATTAATCAATATGGTCAAGTATCTGGCTTTAAAATAAATCTAGGGAAAACAAAGATGATAGTTAAAGATATGACTATAAATCAAAAAGAAGAATTAGAAAGAGAAACAGGATGTGAGATAGTAAAACAAGGTTAAATATTTAGAAAGTGACTGGCCCAAGTCACCCAGCTGGCATTCATGCCTAAAGCAGGAGTAGAACTCACTTCAGAGGTGGGTTCCTACCAGTTCGCACCTGTATTTGGTATAACCGGTTCGTCAAATCTACCGAACCGGTTAGAAGAGGTTCCACCAGTGGACCCGGAAAGCAGGCCACACCTACAGAAGAGGTTCCAAAAATTTTTGAAACCCACCACTGGCAAGGATCTTGTAACTTGACAGCTTTAAGACTTGCATGCTTCAATGCCAGAGTTTCGGAATAGCTACTTGAACCGTCCTAAGTACTAATTCATAATTTCATATCTGGTCACATGGGCAGCAAGCCACTCCCATCCGGTCACATGGATGGCAAGCCACTCCCACAAAGGAGGCCACACCCACAGAGTAGGTTCCAACAATTTTGGATATGATTATTCTACACTATCATGCTCCTATTTATAAAACTCAGTGCCTCTGTGAAAGGTAAGGATGACTACTGCGTTTGTGGCGCAATCAGAACATTGCGTGTGTTGAAGTTGTTTTAACACAAACCAAAGATGCCTTTTAAAAAACAAGTTTACATCCTATGCTTATGCATGCCAGTGCTGTGTGTGAGGTAATTTAAGGTGGTTCTGACAAGTGTCCTCGGCATCGTCATATCCGGTCACATGGGCGGCAAGCCACTCCCATCCGGTCACATGGGTGGCAAGCCACTCCCACAAAGGAGGCCACACCCACAGAGTAGGTTCCACCAATTTTTGAAACCCACCACTGACTCACTTCCTCCTGCTTTGTAAACCAGTTCCTTAACAACTAGTCCCAACTACTTCATAAAGTATTTGAAATGTAATGACAGCAGAAAAAAAAAGCTACTATATTAAGTTATATACCCAAGACATTTTATGAACTGAAAAAAGCACCGCAGCACAAGTTTAAAATTTTAAACAATTCTTCACAGAGCTGACAAAATGCAAAACAGAAGCAACCATTTAAGAGAGATGGCATCAAAGGAAAATTGATGCCACTGCTCGCTAATTCAGAAATGATCTCAACTCACACATGCATGCGATTGTAATCGAAAGAAAGCTCATGGGAGGGAGATCAACCACAGAAAAATTTGAATTACATCTTTAATGAGTTAAGAGTTGTCAGGGAGCAGGGGGAGAAAATATGCAATGTAACAAATATAATAAGTTTTTCCCTTATGAGAATAAGCAAGGGAATTAAGCATAATACCCTGGGAAACTATACAAGCCGTGCACTGAAGGAGTACTCAGGACTATTTGTGTAAGATAAGCAATAAGTTATAAAATAGTGTAGTGATAAAGGTGCTGAGTTAGGAACCAAGAGCTGGTGCGTTCTAATCCTGTTTTAGTTATGAAAACCAACTGAGTGACTTTTGGACGGTCATTCTCTCTCAGCCCACCTCACCGGGTTGTTGTTATGTAACGCGCTCTACATGGGGCTGCCCTTGAAGAGTGTTCGAAGACTCCAGCTGGTCCAGAACGCAGCCGCGCGAGCGATCGTGGGTGCACCCAGGTACACCCATGTTACACCTATCCTCCGCGAGCTGCACTGGTTACCCATTAGTCTCCGGATCCGCTTCAAGGCGCTGGTCATTACCTATAAAGCCCTTCATGGCATCGGACCTGGGTACCTGAGAGACCGCCTCCTGCCGATCACCTCCCATAGACCGATTCAATCACACAGGTTAGGTCTCCTCCGGATTCCATCTGCCAGCCAATATCGGCTGGCGACTCCCCGGGGGAGAGCCTTCTCTGTTGCAGCTCCGGCCCTCTGGAATGACCTCCCTGTTGAGATCCAGATCCTTACTACCCTCCCGGCCTTCTGCAAAGCTGTTAAGTCCTGGCTGCTCCAGCAGGCCGGGGGGCTCTCGAAATATCCAGCCCCCTGGAAATTGTGACTGTTGTATATTTTAATATGTTGTTTGTGTATTATCCCCTCCTCCCTTGTTTTATTGTAAGCCGCCCGGAGTCCTTCAGGAGTGGGCGGCATACAAATCAATAAAACTAAAATTACAACTACAACTAAAGATGCTGAGTTAGAAACCAAGAGCTGATCCTGTTTTAGTTATGAAAACCAACTGAGTGACTTTCGGACAGTCATTCTCTCTCAGCCCACCTCACCTCACCGGGTTGTTGTTATGGGGACAATAGGAGGCAGGAGGATTAGGTATGTTTGCCACTGTGAGTTGACCAAAAACTTATAAAAGGCAGAATAAAAATGGAGGAGGAGGAGGAAGGGAAAGAAGAAGAGGAAGAGGAGGAAGAGGGGGAGGAGAAAGATAAGGAATAGTTGAGCAAAAGGATATCTTGCAAAAAATGCTGATGCAAGAGAAAGAAGTCCACCTTAAGCAACAAGGCTAACAGACATGATTTGACTACGTCAAAGGTTCTCCCCAGTTGTATGCATGGGTACTGCTCTGGGAATGCCAGTTGTTGTAGCCCAGCAGGAGCCGTTGGAGCTGCCACCAGACTCCGACAGTGAGGGGCCCTATGAGTCGGCTCTGGAGGATGTGGAGGACCCTGGACAGAGTTCCGACTCTGAGCAGGGCGCAGAGAGGCTGGTTGGCCACCAGGAGGCGCCTGAGGAATGGAGCAGCGGTGAGAACCCAAGGGAGTGTACTCATGACATCAGGCCTTGGAGTAGTGACGAGGAGACAAGGGAGGTGGTCCTGGAAGCCCGGCAACACCGGGCAGATCGACGGAGAAAACAGCTACGCAGTTACAAAAGATAATTGGACTCAGCTGGTTGAAATTAGGCTCCTCGCAAGATTGTATTTAAGGAGGGACTCGGGGAGGAGTCTGATTTGCAGGATTCAACTTCATTCATAACGCTGGAGAAGCTGTTATCTGTCTATGTCGAAGTCTGAGTTGCTGCCAAGGTTCTTATCTGTTTGCTTATGCTTGGGGCTTTCAGCCACCGAAGTTTATGTTTCCTGTTGATTTAAAGTGCTGTGAAATTCCAGTTAAGCTTGTCTCGGCATTTGTTACTGAACGGAGGAGGGGATCAGAACAGGTGGCTAACTTTTAAAACTCATAAATATGTTCTTTTAAAAAATGTGTAACATTTTGAAAAACAATGACAACTCAATACCATATGCTGTAGGGAAAGCGATAAAGAACACAGAAATAAGTATTTTCAGCAAAGTTCAAAGCATGCACAACAAGAAGAGAAAAAGAAATAAGAAATACAATTTGCACTCCAATTTTAAATAATTAAAAACCCTAGAACTCATTAGAGCAGGTGTATCCAACCTACAGCCCATGGGCCACATGTGTTCCTGTATAGCTAGTAATGTGGTCACAATATAAGCGCCAAGTTGTTTTACTCTATGCACAAACAAAATTGCAAAGAGGACACAATGTGTGGATTTTCGCCAACAATCTTTGCAATAGTGTAGTCAACATAATTTTTCAATGGTTTGGTAGGAGAGTTAAAATATCGGCTGTTAATACCCTGTTTCCCTGAAAATAAGACCTCCCCGGACAAGGTGAGGGCCGAGGTGGCGCAGTGGGTAGAGGGCAGTACTGCAGGCCACTTCAGCTGACTGCTGTCAGCAGTTCAGCGGTTCAAATCTCACTGGCTCAGGATTGACTCAGCCTTCCATCCTTGCTACTTTGCAAAGCTGACAATTACTGATGCCTGACTGTTCTGACCCCCTCCTCTGTTCAGTAATGAAAGCCGAGAAAAGCGTAAAATGGAATGTCCTTTAATAACAAGTTCAGACTCTCGGTGGCTGAAAGCCAAGTAAACAAACAGATAAGGACCTTGGCAGCAAGGCCGACAAACTTTGGCAGCAATTCAGACAAACTCTGGCAGCAATCCAGCCTGCCAAGTTCGTTTCTCTTTAGTCCAAGCGTTGACTTCTGCAAGAAGGGCGTGGCACAAGCAGTCTCTTTTATAGTCTGGAGAGGAGCTTAATGACCATCAGCTGAGCGTAATTACCTCCTGTAATTACGTAGTTGTTCTTGACACCAAGTAGCCCTTCGACAGCGTGCATCCCGGAACAACTCACTGTTGATTTCTGGATCACTCTCTCTTGTCTCCTCCCCACTGATCCAAGGCTCAGGCACCACCTGATGGCCAACCAGTCTCTCTGCGCCCTGCTCGGAGTCGGAACCCTGTCCAGGGTCCTCCACATCCTCCAGGGCCGACTCATAGGGCCCCTCGCTGTCGGAGTCTGGTGGCAGTTCCAACGGCTCCTGCCGGTCCACAACACCTGACATACACTAAAAAACTCCCTTTTTACAGCTCTCTAATCTCTTAACTTGTGGTAAGTTGGAACAGCTGAATGGAGCTGAGCATTTGCTGGCCGGATGCCCTTCCTAATGCCTCATGGAGTGTGCAGCAGATATTTTCGTCTTTGCACCAAGGAGAGAAATATCTACTTAGGATTGAACTCCCAAGTTTCCAAGTGGGAGGAGAGCATCTGCGCCACTTGGCCACCATGTTGCTCATTCCTGACGTATACTTTTATCTAAATCCTCTTGTATTGGTGCAGCGGTACCAGAAGATCCCAGAGTACTTAGCAACATAGCAACAGACCATCTATTACCCTCCCCAATCTAAATGAAACATTACTCCTAATGTTTGCTAAGTGCCAGTGATTGCTGTTATTAATTACCTCACTGCAATGAAACATTTAAGAAGGAGAGGGAGGGGGGTGACAACTAAATGATATCAATCCCCCGGCTACTTCATTAAAACAGTTATTTAAATTACCCAATCTTACCGATGTGCGGGATGATAAATTACTCCAGTTATTCCATTAATATAATGCTTGCTAAAGTTGAAAACGTGGCTCTCTTGGTAGCTCTGATTTGTTCCAACGCTAGATCAAGAAAAGATACAAGGACTTATTTGATGAAATAGGATTTCCAATAAATTATTGCTAGGCACGTCAACTCATATTTACCTGACCAGGTAGCTTTTCAGCTCACCACGATAATTGATGACTAACAATTCAGCTGACCACTGAGCGCTGGCTTTATATTCCAGGAAGATCAATCCTGCAATGGCGTAAGTCAAGTCTCCTGGGAAACTAGTATCCTATTTAAAATAAAGATTAAAAAAGAAACAGGTTTTCTTTTAAACAAAGAAATTAAAAAAGGCTTCAACCACTAGAAAATATTTTCTAACTGAAACCAAACTTTAAAAAAAAAACAGAAGTTAATATCTCAATAGTATATTATTTAAAATAACCCTAATGTTTTATAGAAGAATATACATTCTTCACTATTAGTATGAAGTAATTTCATCATATAGTGCAGTGGTTCCCAAACTTGGCAACTTTAAGACTTGTGGACTTCAACTCCCAGAATACTCCAGGCAGCAGAGCTGCCTGGAGTATTCTGGGAGTTGAAGTCCACAAGTCTTAAAGTTGCCAAGTTTGGGAACCACTGATGTAGTGTTAACACTTATTAATAGTACATTAATAAACTAAAAAGAAGTGCAAATTCTTTCGATTAGATTTTCTTTTCCCCAATATCCAACCATTCCTGCAATTTAAGTGTTTGATAACAGGCCTATCAGAAAAGTCTAGTTAGCATATTTATTTGATTGTCTAAAATTATATTGTGGCAATTGAGATTTTTTGATCCACAAAAAGCCAATATGGTATGGTGATTAAGGTGCTGGCCTAGATATCAGGGGATTGTGAGTTCTAGTGCCAAGTTAGGCATGAAATGCAGCTGGGTGACATTCGGCTAGTCACTTTCTCTCAGCCTAAACTCACCTCAGACTTATTGTGGGGAAAATGAAGGGAGGTACGAGGATTAGGTATGTTCAAAACCTTGAATTACTTACAAAATAATGTGGCGAGATAATAAATAAATAAATACATGAACACACATCTTCCAGTATGGAAATATTGGTACCTAAATGATGTTCTGTTTAGAAATATTATTTTAGAGATCATCAACAATTTTAGGTCAACCCCAGCAGCCTTCTTGACATAAATAAAATTAAATACACTTGTTTCAAGTATCTGCAAACAAAGATATTTGTTTATGCAAGTTTACCAACACAGGTGCAAACTTGCTACTCAGCCAAAATGAGCAATAGCAATAGCAATAGCAGTTACACTTATATATACCGCTTCATAGGGCTTTCAGCCCTCTCTAAGCGGTTTACAGAGTCAGCATATCGCCCCCACATTCTGGGTCTTCATTTCACCCACCTCGGAAGGATGGAAGGCTGAGTCAACCTTGAGCCGGTGAGATTAGAACCGCTAAACTGCAGATAACAGTCAGCTGAAGTGGCCTGCAGTACTGCACCCTAACCACTGCACCACCTCGGCTCTAAAGCATATAACCATGATGGTGAACCTATGGCATGCAGCGCCCTCTCTGTGGGCATGCAAGCTGTCGCCCCAATTCAGCTCCACCGCGCATGCACCCACGCATGCATCGGCCAGGTGGTCTTGAGGGTCTCTGACTTGCACGTGCAGGGGGTGGGGCACGTGTGGGGGGCTGCTCACGGATGCACAGGGGGAGTGCAGGGGGGGCACGCGGGGCCGCGAGCATGCACAGGGGGCAGGGCACATGCATGGGGCTACGCGTGCGTTGCATTTAGGGGGATCAGGCACACATGCACACATTTGCATGCGCGCACAGACTTTGGGCACTTGGTCCAGAAAAGTTTAGCCATCATTGGTATATAACAAGGCAAGTTCTCAATTAAAGAGGTTAAACCTGCAATGGCTAAGGTCAATGACGTGCGGTGAGGTGTATGGCTGGTGAAGCAAAAAGAAAGAAAGCGGCTTTTGGCCACCCTGCCGCCCCGGCGCTATGTCGGACATAGCGGGAGGGCTTCCCCGACACAGAGAAAGCAAACTGGTGGACTGCCCTCCCTGCCTCTCCATCTGAGTGAAGAAAAGCACACACACACACACACACACACACAAATTACTTACAATTAGTTACAAATTACATTAATTTTGAATTCCTCCCCCTCCCTCCGACCCACATACCTTTTCCAGCTGTGTCACAGAGGATTTCAGCTCTGCTCTTGTCTGCCATGATGAAAATGTAAAAATGTAAAAGGAAAAAGGCAAGAGCTGCTGAGGTCAGGCTGGGTTAGCTGCTGCCAGAGTCCCCAATGGATGACTCTGCTTAACTGTTTAAAAAAGCCTCTAAAAAAACGCCCTCTACAGGAGGAGGCGAGAGAACCACGTGCCTCATCTACATAAGGAATTTTTCGGCTTTTAACCCTTGCTTAACTCTGCTCGAGTGATCATAAAGATAGACTAAATGAGGCACGTGGTTCTCCCGCCTCCTCCTGTAGAGGGCACTTTTTTAGAGGCTTTTTTAAACAGTTAAGCACTAAGCAGAGTCATCCACTGTGACTCTGGCAGCAACTAGCTCAGCCTTTTTCCTTTTAATTTTTTTTTCTTTTCATGATGACAGTGGTGAGGCTCTGCCTCCCCCGCCTCACCTGACTGCACGTCACTAGCTAAGGTGGTTCCATTACATGGTAATCGGACTTGTAAAGCTTGTAAAAAAAAAAAAAGGAAAAGAAAATACCGGTTGGATGAGGAAGAGTTCACTGCCGACCAAGTCAAATACTCGAACAGTTCCTGTGCTTTCACCGTAGGCAAGCAAAGTGCAATCGTGACTCCATGCGACACATCTCCACTGGGGATTCGGATCTTTGGGGACTACATGGAAAAGGAGATAAAACAGATGGACTCCAAATCACAAGTGGTTATAGCAAAAAAAATAATAATCCCTTTTTCCAAACTGCAACTTTTAAACAGTTGCATAGCAGATACACCTCCCAATGTTCCCTATGACAAAGCCACTCTAAAAATAACCGTGCTTTGTTTTATAGCTTCTCCGCGCTGAAGGACGGGCGTAATGTTGTTTGGATAATCTATGAACCATGGAGTGGAAGCGGGCTCATGAATCAGTCACAGACCGAGAACTCTGAATGATAATGAAAGCCCTTGAAAATTATGGGAAAGGAGAGGAAAAAAACCCAGGGCTGCACTTATATAAGGGCATCTCCACAATCACTCTGAAAACTATGATTAAAAAAAGAGGGAGAGAGAGGAAGAGACAATATTATTTCGTCTGCCTATTTTACATCCATAAATGTTTTAAGAGGCAAGTGTGATTGATTGATTAATTACTTTGTTTAGGACAGAGTGATTACATGTTCTACTTGTTGATTGGTGCTTCCCTTTGTTCAGGGATCATACAATCCGTTTCTCTTCTATTTCTTTGGGTGCGTGTTGTGGCCCAGCTGGAGCCGTTGGAGCTGCCACCAGACTCCGACAGTGAGGGGCCCTATGAGTTGGCTCTGGAGGATGTGGAGGACCCTGGACAGGGTTCCGACTCCAAGCAGGGCGCAGAGAGGCTGGTTGGCCACCAGGAGGCACCTGAGCCTTGGACCAGTGGGGAGGAGACAAGGGAGAGTGATCCGGACACCAGTAGTGAGTTGTTCCTGATGCCCGGCACCGAAGAGCTAATAGGCGTCAGGAACAGTTGCGCAGTTACAGGAGGTGATTGCACTCAACTAGTGGTCATTAGGCTCCTCTCCAGACTATAAAAGGAATGTTTGTGCACACGCCCCTTTTGCAGATGTCAATGCATGAACTAATGTGAGAGAACATTATTGTGAGCTTGGCAGGCTGGATTGCTGCCAAAGCTTATCTGTGCTGGTTTGCTGCCAAAACCTAAAATAACAGAATGTAAGTTCTGGCCACCTCAAAGCTCCCATATTTGTTGTACTTTCAAACATTCAGTACTTTCGTTTTGAACAGAGGTACCATAACAGGCTGAACATGCAAAGACAAGCACAAAGGAATATTTGGGAGCTTATAAATTCGCCAGATCCAAATTGCTAAATCCATGCAACCGCTGACATAATTTGAGAAGCAGTTATCTTTCATGTGTGGGAATATTTTTTTTCTCACCAGAAGATATTTTCATTTATAAATTTCGGTTTGAAGAATAACTCAGCCATAAAATGCAAGCAAATACCCTTAATGATATAAATTATCTACCCGTCCAAGGAATAGCCACATCATTCTGACTAACGATTCACTCCTTCGCCAAATGATCGCCTTCACTGAACCAATGTAGCTTTAGTTCTACAAATAAAAACTTCAAGGAAGTGTAAGCTTTGTGGAACAACTCGCCACAGTCCACCCGCCATGGTCATCTTGCCAACAGCCAATTTGCCATGGCCAATTCACCAAGAGACAACTCGCCACGGGACAATTCAACAATTCAATTTAATTACTTAAAATAATTACAATATTATTTTAATTTTTGACATTTGCATTTCATTTTCTCCCTCTGGCATGCTTTCTCTAATGATTCCATTCCACCGTTTCTTCGATATTAGTGTCACTCTTGTCCTGCGGAGAGTTGGCCATAACGAATTGGCCGTAACTGAATTAACTGTGAAAAATTGGCAGCGGAGAATTATCCTAGAGCCGTGATGGCGAACCTAGGGCACACGTGCCACAGGTGGCACATGGAGCCATTTGTCAGTCAGCTGGCCAGCGCACATGTGCGCGCTGGCCAGCTGACTTCGGCCTTCTTTTGAGACCATTTTTCGCCCACCAGAGGCTTCCCTGAAGCTGCGAAAGTGCAAAAAACCGGCCCTACGGGCAAACCAGAAGTTCAGGAATGGACTTCCTGTTTGCTCATAGGACCGTTTTTTTGCCCTCCGGAGCCTTCAGGGAAGCCTCCAGAGGTCGAAAATCACCCTTACGCATAAACCGGAAGTCACTTCCAGTTTGTTGGTAGGACCGTTTTTTGGCCTTTGGAGCCTTCAAGAAAGCCTCCTAAAGGCCCTACGGACAAACCGGAAGTCACAATTCCCGAACTTCTGGGTTCCCAGTAGGTCCATTTTTTGCCCTCCAGAGGCTTCAGGGAAGCTTCTGAGGTCTTGGAAGCCCCTTGTGGAAAGGGACAGATACTAAACTGCATCAAGCCACAGCAAGCTCAGTGGAGCCAAAACATTAATCACCCTTTGTAGAAAAGGAGAAACATAAAGCAACAAAGAGAAAATAGGATGCAGTAGCTAGAAGCCAAAATGGGACTTTTGGTTAGAACTGCATTTGATAGTTTGTTTTGTATTATTTTTTTCTGGATAAATTGTAATTTACTCTCAAGTGAAAAATTACTTACCTTGACATTTCCCAATGACAGACCCAAATTCATCCTTGGCAGACCTGCAACATTCAAAATGCATGTTTTTACCGTTCCAAAATATCTTGATTGTTGTCTACACTATTTTTTTCCAAAGGGTGAGATTACACCAATCTTTTGAATGTCACTTTAAATATTGTGCATTATAAAAGGAGGTAGGTCCTTTAAAAAGATGTCAAAGTAAGTGGAAGTGAAAAGTAAGCATCATTTTAAGCGAATGTATTTCACTATTAAATTTAAAATATGGATACACTTTGCATAATTCACTGAGCCGAGGTGGCGCAGTGGTTAAATGCAGCACTGCAGGCTACTTCAGCTGACGGCAGTTCTTTGATTTTGATTTGATTTGATTTTGATTTGAAGTGTATTTGTATGCCGCCCTTTTCCCTGGGGGGGACTCAGGGCGGCTCACAACCCAAGGGGGAGGGGGAGACAAACTTTTAACATATAAGACAATACATAATTAAAAACACAACATTCATACCATTCGGGCGGGTTACAGTCTTAGCCCCAGGCCTGACGGGATAGCCAGATTCTGAGGGCTGTGCGGAAGGTCTGGAGGGTGGTGAGGGTACGAATCTCCACGGCGAGATCGTTCCATAGGGTCGGAGCTACCACCGAGAAGGCTCTCCTCCGCGTAGTTGCCAGTTGGCATTGACCGGCAGATGGAACTCGGAGGAGGCCTAATCGATGAGATCTAATAGGTCGCGTGGAGGTAATTGGCAGTAGGCGGTCTCTCAAGTACCCAGATCCACTACCATGTAGGGCTCTGCAGTTCGGCTGTTCAAATCTCACCGGCTCAGGGTTGACTCAGCCTTCCATCCTTCTGAGGTGGGTAAAATGAGGACCCGGATTGTTGTTGGGGGCGATATGCTGACTCTGTAAACCGCTTAGAGAGGGCTGAAAGCCCTATGAAGCGGTATATAAGTCTAACTGCTATTGCTATTGCTACTATCTCCTCATGTGTCACTCAAAGCTCTGTTTAACAAAGGAAAAAGAATGCTACAATAGGCTCTCATATTCAGAATTTATCTTATTCCTAAAACAACACTTAAATTCATGGCAAAGAGACAAGAGAGATAAAAAATCCAAATTTTCTTCTATATCTTGGTTGCAATTCTATAAATATATTTGTGTAGGAGATGACCAGGCTGAGATTAAGGGAGGGGTCAAACGCATTATCAGTCTCGAGTCCCTTTGCACTCACAAGAGATAGAAGTCCAGCCCACCTTGAATTTCTTTGACTATTATCTGCCGCCAATTTGCTTTGACCATTAGTAGTTCAGATTCTTGTACAGAATTTTAGCATACAATAAACCTATATATAGAGCCGTGGTGGTTAGAATAGAGTATTGCAGGCTAATTCAGCTGACTGCCAACAGTTCGATCCTGACCTGTTTAAGGTTGACTCAGCTTCCATCCTTCCAAGGAAATAAAATGAGGAGCCAGATTGTTGGGGTCAATAGGCTGACTCTGTAAACTGCTTAAAGAGTGTTGTAAAGAACTGTGAAGCAGTATGTCTATATCTAAATCTATATCTAAGTACATATTTGTATCTATATCTATCTATCTATAGATCTATCTATAGATCTATCTATCTATCTATCTATCTATCTATCTATCTATCTATCTATAAATCTATCTATCTATCTATCTATCTATCTATAGATCTATCTATCATCTATCTATCATCTATCTATCTATCTATCTATCTATCTATCTATCTATCTATCTATCTATCTATCATCTATCTATCATCTATCTATCATCTATCTATCTATCTATCTATCTATCTATCTATCTATCTATCTTCCTATCTGTCTATCTATCTTCCTATCTGTCTGTCTGTCTGTATGTCGGTCTCTATCTGTCTGTCTGTCTGTCTATCTATCTCTATCGATCTATCGGCTGTCTGTCTGTCTGTCTGTCTGTCTGTCTCTATCTATCTATCTATCTATCTATCTATCTATCTATCTATCTATAGATCTATCTATCTGTCTATCTATAGATATATCTATCTCTATCTATCATCTATCTATCTATCTATCTATCTATCTATCTATCTATCTATCTATCTATCTATCTATCTATATATATATATATATCTATCTTCCTATCTGTCTGTCTGTCTGTCTGTCGGTCTCTATCTGTCTGTCTGTCTGTCTGTCTGTCTCTATCTATCTATCGGCCTGTCTGTCTGTCTCTATCTATAGATCTATCTATCTATCTATCTATCTATCTATCTATCTATCTATCTATCTATCTATCGGCCTGTCTGTCTATATCTATCTATCTATCTATCTATCTATCTATCTATCTATCTATCTATCTATCTATCTATCATCTATCTATCTATCTATCTATCTATCTATCTATCATCTATCTATCTATCTATCTATCTATCTATCTATCTATCATCTATCTATCTATCTATCTATCTATCATCTATCTATCTATCTATCTATCTATCTATCTATCTATCTATCTATCTATCTATCTATCTATCTATCTATCTATCATCTATCTATCTATCTATCTATCTATCATCTATCTATCTATCATCTATCTATCTATCATCTATCTATCTATCTATCATCTATCTATCTATCTATAGATCTATCTACCTATCATCTATCTATCTATCTATCTATCTATCTATCTATCTATCTATCATCTATCTATCTATCTATCTATCTATCTAAAGATCTATCTATAGATCTATCTATCTATCTATCTATCTATCTATAGATCTATCTATAGATCTATCTATCATCTATCTATCTATCTATCTATCTATCTAAAGATCTATCTATAGATCTATCTATCTATCTATCTATCTATCTATCTATCTATCTATCTATCTATCTATCTATCTATCTATCTATAGATCTATCTATCTATCTATCTATCTATCTATCTATCTATAGATCTATCTATCTATCTATCTATCTATCTATCTATCTATCATCTATCTATCTATCTATATAAATCTATATCTACATCTATATCTACACACACACACACACACACACATATCTTCTGCATTCATTTCAACTGCCTAATTCATTTGAATCAAGGTGACAATTGTGTTATTCTTCACTTACCTTATTTCTATAATCTGGTCTTGAACAACTGCTAACAGTTTTCCATTGCTACAAAAATAAAAAAAAGTTTGAATGAAAATCATAGGCGATTACTGCTTCCAAGACATCTCAGGAATCATTTAATATAACAGAGTCTTAAAAATACTTGGCAAATGTGAGGTAGTCTCAATATTTTATAGCATCACAAATCCTCTCTCTCTATTTTTGAGTAAACAAATTCTCTGCCATTACAAATAGATTCAAAGGTTAAATTGTAGAACATGCCACTAAATTGTGGTGAACATGATGTTTCAGGAAGTACGAGGAACTTGAACGTATCCTGAGAATATACAGTATCTCTAGTAAATATATAAACCGGGTTGGTACTGGATTTAATCAAGAGTTCAACAATGGAAATAGTAGGGCTCAGGTTAGCCGTTGTTAACTCAAGTGTAAGTCTGATTAAATCTGGATCTAATACTATCTTTGCACTGCATATAATAAAAATCGAGAGAACATGTAAGATGAGAAATCCTATGGCTGTCACAAAACAGAAAATTCATTTCTACTGCCGAAATACATCCCTTTCGAACATTTCTCCCAAATCAGAAACTGCAAAGAAATATAAGCAGCCAACAGCAGGATTTGGGGAACAAAAACTGGAGACTAAAACCAGGGGTGAAATTCAGCAGGTTCTGAAGAACCGGTAAAGGAAATTTTGAGTAGTTCAGAGCAGTGTTTTTCAACCTTGGCAACTTGAAGATGTCTGGACTTCAACTCCCAGAATTCCCCAGCCAGCATTCGCTGGCTGGGGAATTCTGGGAGTTGAAGTCCAGACATCTTCAAGTTGCCAAGGTTGAAAAACACTGGTTCAGAGAACCAGCAAATACCACCTCTGGCTGGCCCAAGTGGGGTGGGAATGGGGATTTTGCAGTATCCTTCCCTTGGAGTGGGGTGGGAATGGGGATTTTGCAGTATCCTTCCCTTGGAGTGGGGTGGGAATGGGGATTTCGCAGTATCCTTCCCTTGGAGTGGGGTGGGAATGGGGATTTTGCAGTATCCTTCCCTTGGAGTGGGATGGGAATGGGGATTTTGCAGTATCCTTCCCTTGGAGTGGGGTGGGAATGGGGATTTTGCAGTATCCTTCCCTTGGAGTGGAGTGGGAATGGGGATTTTGCAGTATCCTTCCCTTGGAGTGGGGTGGGAATGGGGATTTTGCAGTATCCTTCCCCTGGAGTGGGGTGGGAATGGGGATTTTGCAGTATCCTTCCCTTGGAGTGGGGTGGGAATGGAGATTTTGCAGTATCCTTCCCTTGGAGTGGGGTGGGAATGGAGATTTTGCAGTATCCTTCCCTTGGAGTGGGGTGGGAATGGGGATTTTGCAGTATCCTTCCCTTGGAGTGGGGTGGGAATGGGGATTTTGCAGTATCCTTCCCTTGGAGTGGGGTGGGAATGGAGATTTTGCAGTATCCTTCCCTTGGAGTGGGGTGGGAATGGGGATTTTGCAGTATCCTTCCCTTGGAGTGGGGTGGGAATGGGGATTTTGCAGTATCCTTCCCTTGGAGTGGGGTGGGAATGGAGATTTTGCAGTATCCTTCCCTTGGAGTGGGGTGGGAATGGAGATTTTGCAGTATCCTTCCCTTGGAGTGGGGTGGGAATGGGGATTTTGCAGTATCCTTCCCTTGGAGTGGGGTGGGAATGGGGATTTTGCAGTATCCTTCCCTTGGAGTGGGGTGGGAATGGAGATTTTGCAGTATCCTTCCCTTGGAGTGGGGTGGGAATGGGGATTTTGCAGTATCCTTCCCTTGGAGTGGGGTGGGAATGGGGATTTTGCAGTATCCTTCCCTTGAAGTGGGGTGGGAATGGGGATTTTGCAGTATCCTTCCCTTGGAGTGGGGTGGGAATGGGGATTTTGCAGTATCCTTCCCTTGGAGTGGGGTGGGAATGGGGATTTTGCAGTATCCTTCCCTCGGAGTGGGGTGGGAATGGAGATTTTGCATTATCCTTCCCTTGGAGTGGGGTGGGAATGGGGATTTTGCAGTAT